>NC_056745.1:711655376-711850376 GCF_019279795.1 Protopterus annectens | reverse complement strand
CATCTCCAACTTCTCCTCAACTATCTGTCTCACTGCAAATAATGGGTCGATTGTGATGCATCCTCATATGAATCAGAAAAGCTCATCTCCCATCTTACTTTTTAATACTCTGCATATCTGTTTATCATACACCATCTCCAGTACTTTCATGCAATGTGACAAGAGCTTGCAATGTGACAACAGTTTGATTCTTCTATACAGTCCACAGTTGAGGATGTCTCCTTTTGTTCTTGAAGACAAAAACTAGGATGCTTATTCTTCAGTGATTTGGGATATTCCTTTCTTTTCATTTTGCTATGAGTACCCTCTGGAGCTTTCTCCTTTTTCTCACCCAACATCTTAATCATATCTGCCCTGACCTCATCTGAGCCTGCTGCTTTCCCTGACTTCATTTCCCTTAATGCTGTTCTTACTTCTTCTAGTGTGGGCTCTTCTTCATCTTTCAAGAAAGTCTGTGTCTGGAGAAGTCAACTTCTGTGGAGTTTTCTTCATTCAGAAGTTGCTGGAAGTACTCCTTCCATCTGCCTTTGATGTCCTGTGGGCTGGTGAGCAGGTTGTTGTTGGCATCCCTAAGAGTGTCTGATGAGTATCTTCTTTAGCTTTCTGTCCTTGCCTTGTAGCATGAAATTGTTCTGTTATTTAACACATTTCCTGTTTTTAAAACCTATAAAGATCACTGGCAGAATGCAGCAAGTAACATGACAAAGCAGGCTGGGACCTCAATTAAAATTAATTGAAATGGAAATATGTTCTTTTGATAAGCAAGTGATGATGGTATACATACAATTATATTTTTCAATGTGACTAACTGAAATAACATTTTAATTTCTTTCCAAAGTAAGTTATGGTCCACAGAAGGGAGATGGGGGGAGCTCCTTTATGACTCTGTAAATCACAATCCATAACTTTTTATTGATTTTTTTTCTTTTTGTAAATAGTGTATAAAGCAACAAAATATTCTAACAGATTGTAAAACAGGTCATACTCGTTCGTTTCAGAAATATGGTTGCAGTACAGAAGTATACACTAAGCATGAAATGGAAGAAAGAAGCAAAAGGCTATGGGATATGCCCAATACCTATCAAGAATGGGATTTTTTTTTCTTTCTTTCTTCTTTCAGTTATCAAAACCTACATACAATTATATACTTTCCTGTAAGCTTGGCGAGATAATCAGATTTTACTTTTTGGAAGCAGTTTGATTCATGATTTGTTTAATGCTGTTACTTTTCATAGATCCATAAAATAAGTTCTTTTAATTTGGTTGTCTTACTGAAACCAAAGATTAACCATATATACAGAAATATTTTCTTAAGTGGGCATCTATATGTTTTGAGTGAACATGGAAAATTGCTAGAGAAATTTGTTACAAAAAGTGAAAGAGTTTATATCACCCCCCCCCCCCCCCGCCAACTATCAGTAGGAAGCAGGTCACAGAGGCTTGTGCTAAGGCTAAAGATACAGCCTTAATGTGACCCGACAATATCCCAGGTTGCTTCCTAAATATTTTGAAACATGACCTGTCAGGCCCACTTGAGTCACTTTTCAACGACAGCCTTAAAATAGACCAAGACAATGAAGTACTGCAATAGTTATCCGCCTTCATAAGGTGGGCCACCAACTGACCCTGGAAACTACAAATCTATTAGTCTGACTAGTCTAATATGCAAGGCTATGGAACAAATTATCATGAAAAAGAACAACAAAGACATTGGCAACCTACACACCTACAGAAACTGGATAGGAAGGTCATGACTACTTAACCTGGCAGACTTCTTTAAGAAAGTAACCAAGGCAATTGATGAAGGTAAAACTGTACATACCACCTACCTAGGCCTGGCTAAGGTGTTCAACACAACACCCCACTCTGGTAGAGTGGACAAACTCAGTGAACTAGGCATAAACCCTACACAACTCAATGGATTGCCAGCTGACTCACAGATATGACCCAAAACATCAGAACTAGTGAAACCACTTCCACTAAGAGGCAGGTAACCAGTGTAGTACCAAAGGGATCCGTGCTAGGTCCACTCTTGTTTGGCATCTAGTTCTCAGAGATCAAGGCTAATGTGAAGGGCCTCTAGCTCATCACATTTTCAAACTCTTCAAATTGGGAACCATCAAGAATTCCCCCTATGACATTAACATCCTGCAAGATGGTCTAACACAGACAAATGACTAGTGCCAATGCCACGGATGAAAATTCAATACAAAGAAGTGCATGACAGTGCCTTTTGGAAAATGTCTACCCAGACAAATTAATCCACTGATAAGACACTCCTAAGTGTTGACCCGGTAGTTAGAGATCTGGGAACATTTGTAGACAGTAATCTAATCTTAGGTCAACATAGACAGTAAGAAAAGCATTCTGTGTTGCCCAACTTTTAAATAAGTGTATGGCATCCATGTCCAAGGAAGTTATAGTACAACTCTACTAGTCCCCTATCAGACACATCATTGAGTACAATGCCCCCGTTGACATGTACCTGACTAGGCATATTCAACAGGTGGAACTCCCCCAGAGGTTCCTTACCAAGAGAATCCATGGTATTAATGCACTGCCTATACAGATTGTCTTATAGCCCTGTTTCTCAATACTGCATCTCCTACAGGTTGTTTACAGCTGAATTGTGCTTGGGATATAAAACATCTTTTAACTACAGCCTTGATAGAGCTTTTGTACATCCACAAAATGAACAGCACCAGAAACATTAGATTCACGGATATGAACTTTGTGAAATAAACAGAACATGCTGGCAAGGTAGATATGTGACTCAAAGGATCCCCTTGCTCTGGAATAGGCTCCCTATCTATATGAAGCAGAGTCCATCCTTAAACCTATTTAAATGTAACCTTGAGCATAGGATGGGAAATTGCAAATTCATCCCTGGGCCGCCCCCATGTCTCTTATACACAGACCCCAACAATAAACTTTTCCTAACTAACACTGGATGGGTAATCATAAATTCATCCCAATGTCTCTTATAGACAGAGACCGACACTAAACATTCCTTAACTAATATAACCCCCACAAAACTTTTTAGCAATTTCCTAATTAACATATCCCTTCTAACTAGCATACCCCTAACAAACATACCTCCCACCCCAAATTAAGACACACATTTTACAAGGAGAAGCAATTGGGTTGCATGGCTGAGCTTATAAAGCCCCTGGTGGTCGTTAGCCTAGTGTATACCTGCGAACCTATAGTGTTACTGGATTGATCAATATACTTTAAAGAAACAAGTATTCTGTTATTTGCAAAGGCTGGTGGCTCAGCAAGAAACATATTTGGGTGAAAAGGAACATAATACATTGATAAATGGCTACTGTTATGACGGCAGCCTCTAGATTTCATGGTGCAAGACAATAAAGGGATATGTCATTGATTGCTAAGCAATGCTCTGTGATCCTGAAAGATAACAGTAGAAGCTTAAGTCTTCTGTACTGGAGTAAAGGACTTTATCACTTCAAAGTTTAATATTATATTTAGTGTTTATCTACCTCAAGCATGATACAAGAAGACTTTTGAGCAATGAAGAGGGAATAGTTACTGTTCAAGAAGGAATAACTGTTTATATAAGCAATTGAAATGTTGGAACAAGTACTGCAGAAGCAGTGTCCAAAGGTGTATCAAGTGTCACATCTGGGGCATTTTGTGGGCACTTATGCCAAAGTGATGGGACTGACTGCAATTTCTGAAACTAAATTTTGAGACCAAACAATAAATATTCAATTAAAATCAACATTCAAACTAGACATAAACAAATTGTGCACTATGTTAAGTGAAGTAGAATGTTCAGCAGTAATGTGCAGGAAGTGCATGACTTGGACACATGTAGTATGACCATGACAGACAGAAAATAGCATAGTATATATATCACATACAAATGACTGCATAATGACATGCAAATTAGAGCCAACATGCAATGACAGCCATCACGTATAAGTGGTGCAATTCAGAAATGTATGAAATCAGTGACGGGGAGCAGCTTTTGAACACCATAATTTTTTAGTCTACAAGTGTACTGCTCAGGCTAAGATGCCAGGAATAGCATCTGATGTAGCTGGTCAGGATGTTTCCCACTATCACCCTTCACATTGTAGATGGGTCCTCCAGCTACTGACATATCATCACCTTTATGACTCGATCACTGTCAACTACTAGTTACTGGACAAAGATCATACTGGCATTAACAGACATGGGCAATCCTCACACGGAATCAAGGATGACCTTGGGTTGGTCTCATGGAAGGATATTCCAAAGGGCAGATGAACCAAAGGCCGCCTTATTCCTGGAGATCAAATCCATCTTATAATGAGAAATAAATGTGTGAATGTTGCATGAAATGGCTGCCACACAAATGTCACCAACTGAAGCCCTGGGAAAGAGGGCTGAGGAAACTGAGATAGACCTAGATGAATAGGCTTGGACAGGTTTGGGTAGGGTCAAGTCTTTTCCTCTATATACATGAGAAATACAATCGGATAGCCATCTAGCTAAGGAAACATTGGAAACTCTCTGGCCCATCTTGGCTTTGAAAAATGAACAAACAGTTGATCTGTCTTCCTGAAAGAAAGTGGAAACTTTTGGCCCATCTTAGCTTTAGAAAAGGAAACAAATAGTTGATCTGTCTTCCTGAAGGATTTGGTATAATGGAGGTAGAAATGAAGTTGGCGATGCACATCCAGCAAGTATATTATTTATTCCTCTTTATTGGAAGAATTAAGAAAGAAAACTGGCAGATTAATGCATTGGTTTAATGAGGCCTCAGATGCTATCTTAGGGGACAAAGGATGGATTGGTTCTGAGAAACACCCTATATTTGGGGAAAATGAAGTAAGACGGCTTGCAGAACAGGCCCTGTAGCTCAAACTCTTTGTGCTGAAATTATTGACATTAGAAAAATCATTTTCCAAATCAACAATTTAATGTCCACCCTGGTGGTAATTTCAAATGGAGGTTGAGTCAAGGCCTGAAGCAAAACAGTGATATTTATCCCAGGGTGTAGGGTCCTTAAGGCTGGGCCTGAGATGAAGGTGATCCTCATGAAAAGTGGTAAGCTTAAGAGAAGCTAATGTTGCATGATCTACTCCAACATGAAAATTGGAAGTAGCCACTAATTGGACTTTAATGACAGAATAACTGTCCCCAGCCTGGAGGATGGATACCAGAAAATCTAACACTGCAAGGAGAGGAGCTGAAAAGAGAACCACATTCCTTTGGGAGTCCCAAATTGAAAATCTCTTCCATTGTCCCCTGGAAGACAGTCTCTGTGAAGAAGTAAAAATGTGGATTACTGGGGAAGGCAGCCAGGACTGAGTAACCATCATTGGAAGTGGAGAAACCAAGAGGTTAACTTGAGGGCCTGAATGTCTGGATGAGGAGTACCAGAAGGGTGAGACAGAGAAGTCCTGGATCAGGATACAGTACCCGGGGTGTGAGTGTGTGTGTGTGTGTGTGTGTGTGTGTGTGTGTGTGTGTGTGTGTGTGTGTGTGTGTGTGTGTGTGTGTGTGTGTCTGTTTCTGTGTGAATCAAATGAGGCCAGAAAAAGGGAAACCATACCTGACAAAGACAGAATGGGGCAATGAGGATGACTGTGATCTTCCTTTCTGATACTTTCTGCAGAAACTTTGGAATCAAAGAAGTAGGGGGAAAGGCAGAGAAAAGACCAGGGAGCCAAATGTGTGTCATAACATCCCTCAGTGACTTTCTCCTAGGGGATCAGGGCAAAGAACCTGCTGTATTTGATGTCGTGGGGGAGAGGCAAACAGATTGCAGCATGGCCGGCCCCACTGACAAAAAAATCTGTTATGCCACTGTCAGACTGAGGAAAGTACAGTTTTGTGCCTATCATAAATGTAGATGTTCGAGTGTTCACCCTGCTGCAGTCATCACACTTGGGTTATCCTGTCGTCAGGCAGTCCCGCAGTCGGCCGGATTTCCAAAGTCTTGGTCCGACGTCGGTTGCTGTCGCCTCATCCCTGACGTCAGTGCGCCAGGGGTACATATATTGCAACAGATGCCATTTTCTTCAGTTTTTCTTGCCCCATATGTCAGGTGCCCCCAAAAAGGTGATCCAAATTAGTACCAAAAGGTGTGAACACTGTACAAACACAAAATCCCTTCAGCTATAAGCAAATACATTAGAAAGGCATAGCAAAAATTTAGCCAGTAGATCAGAGGGGTTGGAGGGAGGGTAACCTGGACTGCAGCAGGGTGAACACTCGAACATCTACATTTATGATAGGTACAAAACTGTACTATGTTCATCGTGTTACCCTGCTGCAGTCATCACACTTGGGTTGAGTCCCAAAGCTAAGGTAGGGTGGAGGCATCATAGAGGGTTAGTGGAGGCAATGAGGCTATGCAGAACTGCAGTGACGAAGCCTGCCCTGGACTTAGAGTAAAGAGGTAAGTGATAGTGTTTGGTGAAGGTGTGTACAGAACTCCAAGCTGCAGCTTCTAAAATTTCCTTGGTAGGAACCCCCCTGAGAAAGGCAGTAGAGGTAGCTGTTGTCCTGGTAGAGTGGGATCTAATGGTAGGAGGAACTGGTTTCCCATGATGGGTAGAGCAGAATCGTATGCAATGGCCTATCCATTTAGAAATGGTTTGCTTGGATATGGCCCTCCCTTGAGAAGCTGTAGCATACGAAACAAAGAGCTGGTCAGTTTTTCTGAAAGCCTTAGTTTTATCCAAGTAGTAACAAAGTTGCCTGTGAATGTCCAAGGAATGCAGGAGTCTCTCACCTTTGTTCTGTGGATTGGGGAAGAAAGTGGGTAGGTGGATGGTTTGATTTAAAGCTACACTGGAAACCACCTTAGGCATGAAGGAAGGATTAGTTCGTAGAGAAACTCTTAGTCTTGATGGAAAATGAGGAAAGGTTCCACTGCCATAAGTGCCTGTAATTCTGAGACTCTCCTAGCAGAAGTTATTGCCAGGAGCAGGGCAGTCTTCCAGGATAGGAATTGAAGGTCTGCAGAAAAAGCTGGTTCAAAGGGAGGTAGCGTTAGTTATTCCAGAACAAAGTTGAGGTCTCATGTTGGTGTAGGGGCTCTTCTAGGTGGTCTAATGTTTTTTGCCCCTCTGAGGAACTGCCTTAGAAGAGGATTGGAAAATAAAGGTGGATTAGTGTCGTAGTGAGCTGAAATAGCTGAAGCATGGATTTTAATTGAGGAGAAGGAAAGTCCTTTATGCAACATCTCAGCTAAATACTGTAGAATGTGAGGCATATGAGGCTGAGTTGTGTCTTGGCCTTTAGCTTGGTTCCAAGCACAAAACCTTTTCCATTTGTCCGAGTAAGCCTTCCTGGTTCTTGGCCTCCTGGCCTCTAGAATAGCATCCAGTACTGCTTGTGAAAGAGGGGCTGGCGGGATGCTTAATTGATTTGCCATGCAGCCAGGTTTAAGGTTTTGATCTGGCTGTGTAGAATCTGCTTGTCTTGCTGCGTGAGTAAATGAGGAATTTGAGGCAATATCCATGGTGGGCTGTGAGCCATATTCTTCAATAGCGGGTACCAGTGCTGGCGTGGCCAGTCTGGGGCTATGAGAATCAGTCGAGGTTTCTCCTTTTTGACCTTCAAAAGAACCTTTGTGAGAAGAGGTAATGGAGGAAAGGCATATGCTGTCAGGTTTTTCCAGCTGAAGGAGTGAGTGTCCACTTTCCAAGCTTGATGGTGGAATGTCCTTGTACAAAATTTTTTCAGCTGGTAGTTTTGAGGACTGGCAAACAGGTCTATATTTGGTAGACCCCATCTTTGAGTTATCATTGTAAATATTTGTAGGTCTAGCTTCCACTCGTGGGGATCTTTGATGTTTCTGCTTAGGTCGTCTGCCAATGTGTTTTTCTGTCCTGGCAGGAATTGAGCCTGTAACTGGACTTGGTAGGCCAGAGCTGTGTTCCATAAGATTATTGCTTGCCTGCAAAGAGGGTAGGAATGTGTGCCCCCTTGTTTGTTTGTGTACCACATTACTGTGGTGTTGTCCGTCTTTATTGCAAGTTGTCCTGGCTGTAGTAGATCCTTGAAGGCTATCAGAGCTTTCTGTACAGCTACCATCTCTTTTTGGTTTATGTGCAGTTTTCTTTGTTCTGCAGTCCATAGGCCTTGAATGCATTGCCCTGCCATGTGTGCCCCCCCAGGCATAGTCTGAAGCATCTGTTGTGATAGTTTGCCTGGGTGAGGGCAAGATGAAAGGCTGACCCTTGTTGAGGTGACATGCCTGTGCCCACCATAGAAATTCCTGTTGAAGGAAGAGAATGAGAGATAACACTGTGTCCAAGCTGTGGCTGTGTTGAGACCATACGCTTTTTAGGTACCACTGTAATTTCCTCATATGCAGTTTTGCAAATGGTATTATCAGAATGCAAGATGCCATGAAGCCCAAAGCCTGCAGAATTTTTCTTGCAGTTAACTGGGTCTTTGTTGCCATTGTCTTGAAATATTGAGTCAGTTGTAATTGCTTGTCTGGTGTAAGATAAGCCTTCTGGGCCGTTGTGTCCAAGCTGGCACCCAGGAATGTCATTTTTTTGTGAGGGTACTAGTTTTGACTTCTTTTCGTTTACTGTGTACCCCAGACAATTTAGCAGATGCTTCACAAAAGCCAGATGTTGTAAGAGAATGTCTTTTCTTTCTGCTTGGATGAGGCAGTCGTCCAGATATGAATATATTTGAATTCCTCTTTGTCTGCAGTATGCAATTACTGGTGCCAGGCATTTTGTGAATACTCTGGGCGCAGTAGATAAGCCAAAGGGCAGTGCAGAGAACTGATAATGGGTTGAACCTGCAATGAAACGGAGGTATCTTCTGCAACTTTGTCTGATAGGGACATGCAAATATGCCTCCTTGAGGTCCAATGTTGCCAGCTATGCTTCCTTGCCCAACATGGGAAGTAGCTGCTGTAGTGTTAGCATCTTGAATTTGGGAACTTGTAAGTAAGTGTTTAGAATTGAAAGGTCCAGAATTGGTCTCCAAACATTTTCTTTCCTGGGTACTAGGAAGAGTCTTGAGTAAAATCCTTTGCCTTGCTCCTGAGTTGGTACCCTCTGAATGGCTCTCATGGCCATGAGAGCTGTAATTTGTTTTTGAGCCTCTGCCCTTTGATTTTGTGGCAGGTTTGGCGTTCCTCTTTTTATTGGCAAGGTGTGAAAGTGGAATCTGTATCCTCGTAAAATTATGTCTAGGACCCATTTGTCCTTTGTGACCATGTGCCAGTTGTCTGCAAATAGTGCTAGTTTTCCCCAAGGGGCTGACAAAAGAGCTTTGTTTGGCCAGCTGAGGTGCAAGTCATTGAGTTTGCCTTCTGGTGGGTTGAGACCTGTCTTCTCCTCCCTTCTGGGTTGGAGTGCCCCATTGGCGAGGCTTATACTGAGCTTGTGGTTGTCCTCTGCCCCTTGGGCGCCTGTATTTACCCCTCTGAGGCCTGTCAGTGGCTGGAAAGGACCAATTTTTTGTTGGCCAGTTTCTGCTGAAGCGAGGGGTTGTACTTGTAGAAAATCTTTGACTGTCTGCATTGATTTTGCCTTATCTTCCATTTTCTTTAAAACTTCTTCTGCTTTAACACCAAAAAGAACATCCTGCTGTAAGGGAGCATCTAATAGTTTTGCTTTAACATGATCAGGCAGACTTTGTTCTTTTAACCAGGCATGCCTACGTATAACTGATCCAGTGACAGCTGCTCTGCAGGAGGCCTCTAAGGAATCAAACCCACATTGCAAGGTATGTTTGCCCACCTGCTCGGTGGCGTGCAACAAATCCTTTACTTCTTTCATTTCAGATTGTTGAGGTAAGGTGGTTATCTTTTGTTTTAACTGAGAGATCAGAAATTGCTGATACTTAAGCATATGAAATTGACAGTTTAGTGCTCTCATAGCTAAAGTGGCTGAGGTGTAAACCTTTTTCCCCCATCTGTCTAGTGCTCTTGAATCCCTTTCAGAAGGTACTGGATTTTTAGCCATGGAAGCTTTAGCCCCCTTGGGACCCTGGGAGATAGTCTCTGGGTCAGCTACTGGGCTTTTGTAGAGGAATTTGTGGGAATCAGGTACTCTGTAGTATCTGTCAGGCTTGGCCGGGGCAGGAGGTAGAGAGTCAGGGTTGAAACTGGATTCTAAGTAGACATCATCCACAATGTCCAAAACAGGAGGGATGGATAGAGGTCTGTGTTGCAGGAGTAAAAGAAACTCTCTCAGCCTTTTCTTGGAATCAGAGTAATCCTGACCTTCCCAGTGAAAATGTTCCCTCATAGTGTGTAAAGTTTCCCCAAAAGACTAATCTTCTGGAGGGGAAGCTGAGGGAATAGATTCCTCAGCATCAGAATCTTCATAAGGAGAGAAGGAATAGGCTTGGTCCTCAGAGGAATCCGAAGAAATAGACAGTTGTTCAGAGGAAGCACAATCTTCCTCTTGTCTAGGCCTTTTGTCAGGAGGAGGCTGTGAACCCCTGATAAGAGAAATCAAATCTTCTGCCATTTTGAGCATCTGTTTCTTAGGCATAGGGCCTTGAACAGGAGACTGAAGTGAAGCCTTTTTCGATTTAGAAGGAGTCTTCGACTTGGAAAACGTTTTGACTGTAAGAGTCGTCAGTCTGAAAATGCCTTCAGAAACCGATGGCGTTTCAGAAGTACCAACGTCCTTGGAAGGTAAATCGTCGGTAGGGCCTGAAGTAAAAGGCTGCGTCGGCCTAGTACATTCCGACAAAATATCTGTAGCGGTCTCGGGTTCCAGAACTGCGGTAGTCAGAGACTGCGTCGGAGCCTCACTGATAACCGGAGAACCGGAGACCGGATCAACCGAGGCCTCAGAATCGGGCTTAGGCCTGGGCTGTCGGTCCTTGTCCCTGCGCTTTTTGTGCACGCCGGTAGTCGGTAGCTCCGACGGCATGTTATAGTTAAATTTTCTACCAAAAAAGTGCCGTGCGAAATCAAATCGTCTTTTAATAGTACGTTTATTAAATCTAGCAGAAAAACGACAATAAGTGACGTCGTGATCAGGGCCGAGGCAAGCTATGCAATAAGAATGAAAATCCTTATGAGGTGTTTGCTTCCCACAAGAAATACAATTGTTAACTTTTTCTGACATCGGTCTGAGGCAAGAAAAGTTTCCCCAACGGGGTACTTAGCTTTATAGAAGACTTCGGTCTGAAATTCGAATTCGAAAATCTCAGGAGTCGGCCGACCGGCACTTGCGAACTGCTTCTGCTTCAGGCACCGCGCGGCAAGAAAGACTGAAGAAAATGGCGTTGGTTGCAATATATGTACCCCTGGCGCACTGACGTCAGGGATGAGGCGACAGCAACTGACGTCGGACCAAGACTTTGGAAATCCGGCTGACTGCGGGACCGCCTGATGACAGGATAACCCAAGTGTGATGACTGCAGCAGGGTAACACGATGAACATCTGCTCATTAGGTAGGAGGACAGACCTGCTCAACCTTCTGCCAGAACAGTGACTTTCCCTGGTATATGTGTTGCTATGAGTAAGCAATCAGAAGATATCGTCCACTGCTACACTATCATCGCTTCTTGACATAATGAATAAGAATGGGTTTTTCCCTGCTTGTAGATGTAGCAGATGACTGACATGTTGTCCATCTGGATAAAAATGGTCCTTAAAGGGAGGGCATCCTGAATAGTATGCACTGCTAGGGGAACTACACTCAACTCTAGAACACTGAAGTGGAGAATGGCCTGAGTGAGACCATGTGCCTTGGATTGTCTTCACCATATAATCTGTGAGTGAAACGCCTTAACCATTTTACCAAGCCCCAGTCTTTGTAATGCTCCCCACCCTAGGTAGGAAGCATCCGTGGTCGCAATGGTCTTGGGGGGATACAAATGGATGGCCTTGGGATACCTTAGTAGACTGGATCCACCGCATTATATATGTCTTGCAAATGTTTGCCAGATGAACCTGAAAGCTCATGGGTTGGTATCTGATGGACCACTTTACCACAAGAATCCACTGTAGTACTGTCATATAGCATCTGGCCAGAGGAAAAAGGGTGATGGAAGCCGCCATTGAGAGAACCAGTCTGGATGGTGACATCAAACAGGACAGAACCTTTACTGCCTGGGTTTGCAGGGTGGAAAATCTTCTGTCTGGCAGCTTTGCTATTGTGACTGTTGCATGTAGATGGGCACCTATGAATTCTAATGTCTGAACTAGTAGAAATTGAGTTTTATCCATAGCTATCACAATCCCCAACTGGGAGTAGATACGGAACAGTCAGTCCCTGGCCCAAATGAGAAGAGACCTGGTAGGGGAGGTTATGAGCCAGTCATCCAGATATGGGAATACCCAGAACCCTTGCAGTCTAAAGTGAGCTGCAACCACTGCCATATACTCGATGAACACCCAGTGGTGAGATCAATGGGCAGGGCTCTGAAATGAAAACAACTAGCTCCCACCTGGAAATGGAGAAACCTTCTGGACTGCCTGTCCATCATAAGGTGGCAGTGTGCATCCAGAAGGTCTATCAAGCACATTCAGTCATCTTTCCTCAACAGGGGAGGATGGACTGTACTGTGACCATCCAAAACTTTGTGTGTCTGACATACTGGTGAGATAACTGAGGTCCAAAATTGGCCTGTGGTTCCGAATCTTCTTTGGCACTAAAAGAACGTTGAGTAAATTCCATATTTGTGTTGGCCTGGTGGGATGTCCTGGATGAGTTGCTTGTCTAGCAGCTTTTTTATTTCTACTATTCATAGGTTCATAGGTAGATACTGGGCTATCTGCCCGAAGGCATATATTAGCCCAGCCACGTTGCGCGGTATTCACCGCCCCTTTGGTTAGTTCCCTAGGCCCCTGATCTAGCAGCTAGTACCCTTGGCCCCTATCTAGTAGAGCTGTTGGTATGATCCCTGGTGTGAACTTTCTGTTACCCATCCACTCATCAAGGTTCCTCTTGAAGAGTGATAGTGAGGGGCTCTGTCTTATGTAGATCGGGACCTTGTTCCATAGCAAGGGAAGTCTGCGAAGTGGGTTGGGAGGGTGGCTTAATGGCTAAGGTGTTTGCCTTACAAACACAAGATGCAGGGTTTGAGTCTCACAAGGGATAATTGGCTAGGCTTAAAATGGCTCGCAAGGGCAGTTAGCTTAGTACTAAACTATGAACCTATGAACTATGAATCTATCCCTCCAGCATGTTCTATTCATTGTTGTGCTGAGGTTTATATCCCTAGAGCGTGTAGCTCGAGTGGATTTGGTTTTGCTAAGATGGAGCATGTTCAACAGTTCTGGGTTGGACATGGCTCTGTATGTTAGACAGAGATCGCCTCTGAGAAGGTGGTATGCAACAGAGAAAAGCCTTAGTTTTTTCAATCGTGCTGCATAGGGCAACTGTTTGAGGTCAGTAATCCTCTTAGTGAGGTACCTCTGTGGTCTCTCCAGCTGCTGGAGATGCCTAGCCAGGTACATTCCAATTGGTGCATTGTACTCAATAATAGGTCTGATGAGGGAAGAGTAGAGGGGCACCACAACATCCTTAGATCTTGATGCGAATGCTTTCGTGATCAGATGGGTCACATAGAAGGATTTTCTAACCACCTTGGCAACATGGTTATCAAAGGAAAGCTGACTATCTACTTGGGTCCCTAGATCCCTTATTACTACTTCAGATTTCAGGGGTTTACCTCCTATATGGTAGTTCGTGGGTACGCTGTTTTTTTCCAAAGGGGATTACTACGCATTTTTTAGCATTTAGCTTGAGACCATGGCTTTGACACCATGTATCAGTCTCGTTAAGGCCCTTCTGGAGGATATCCATGTTGGCCGGAGACTCTATTATAGCACCCAGTTTGCAGTCACCTGCAAACTTGGTCAGCCACAGCCCATCAGTGCTTGACTGTACTTCCGAGAAGTATATGCCAAACAGGAAGGGCCCCAGGGCAGAGCCCTGAGGCACACCGCTCATTACTGGTCTGGATTCGGACATAGATCCCGCTACTCTTACTTTGTGGGATCTGTCTGAGAGCCAGTTTGCGATCCACCTTGTGACGTAAGGGTTTATGCCCAGGTTGGTGAGTTTATCAATAATACCCGAATGGAGAATGGTGTCAAATGCTTTAGCAAGGTCAAGGTAAGCCATGTGTACCTCCTTTCCCTTATCTATAGCCTAAGTAACTGTCTCAAAGAAGTCCACCAGGTTCAGGAGACATGATCTGCCCTTGACGAAGCCGAACTGTGTGGGGTCAAGTGTTTGGAGGTTCCCAATCTCTCCATTTATGAGTTCCATAACGATTCGCTCCATTGCCTTACAGATCAGACTGGTCAGGCTTATTGGTCGGTAGTTCCCAGGGTCGGTTGTAGGCCCACCCTTGTGCAGCGGAACCACCATTGGTGTGCGCCATTCTATGGGCACATATCCTGTCGAGAGGCTGAGACTGAACAGGGTATTCAGATGCGGGGTTAATTCATTTTGGAGCTCATGTATGACACAGCCTGGGACACCATCTGGTCCCATGGAGGCAGTGTTTTTAGCTTTAGATAGAGCCTTATTAACCAATGTATCAGTAATAACTGGAGTTACACAATCCCCTGGAATAGTAATAGGCCCTGTAGGTGGTAAGGGGGGGGGGATTTGCACTGAACCTGTCAGCCAAGATGTTGGCAATGTCAGTGGGGTCAGTGTATTTTGTTCCATTTTGTACTAGCTCAGAACAGACCTGAGTGTTGCCATTTAGATTTTTGATGTAACCATAAAAGGCCTTATGGTTATCCTTGGCATCCTTGGCAACTTTCTTTTCGAAATTGGCTTTAGTTGACTTGATGAGGGCCCTCAGTTTCTTACTGAAGCTGATCAGGGAAGATTTTTCTACTTGAGATTTGGCCTTTTTTTGTATAAGTCTCCTCCTTTTATTGTATAATTTGCTTAAGACTAGGGTCCACTAGACTGGTTTCTTCTTGCTTGAGGAAGGAGTCTTGGTTTTATTTGGGATAGCATGGTCCATGCAATCCTGAAGATGTATATAAAGTGCCTTGGTGTAGGATTCTGCATCCTGGATATCATTATCCTTCTGCAGGGGGATAGTGAAGCTTTCCACTTCTGACACAAGTAGTCTGAAGTTTGCTTTGGAAAGGTTTTTTATGATGGTTTCTTTGACTGGGGGAGGTGGAGGGGTGAGGATGTCCAGGGTTATCAGTTTGTGGTCTGATCTGACCAGAGAGGGAGTGATAACGGGTGTGGTACAATGGTCGCCCATATTTGTGATGACTAAATTCAATATGTTGCCCCCTCTAGTGGGAGAACATACCAGTTGTTCAAGGGCATTTGAATTTATAAATTCAATGAACTGCTGGGCATAGGAGTTAGAACTTTGGTAGTTCATCCAGTCTATACCAGGGTAGTTGAAATCACCCAAAATTATGGTGTTGGGTAAGACCTTTATATTTTCCAATGCCTCAAGGAATGCTGAGTGAGCATCTTGGGACATGGTGGGCGATCTATAACAGGCTACGACTTGAAATGTGGTTTTGCCTTCTGATAGTTGCGCATAGATGATCTCTGGGGCATCATGCTGTGCCACTAACCTGGAGATGTGGGTATCCTTGATGAATATGGATACACCTCCGCCCTTTGTACTGTGATCTGGTAACTGAGGCCAGAAGGTATGATATGAATTGTAACCTGGTAGTGCTGGCGTGCTCTCTGGAACCTTGAACAAGGTTTCCGTCACTGCACAAACATTGATTTTCTCCATACTGAGGAGTGCCTCGAGTGCGTGCATTTTGAGGTTGAGACTTCTGGCGTTGAGTAGCATTACCCTTAGTTTTTGGTTACCTGTGCTGGTTACGGTGGTTGGTTTGTCCTTTGAGCCTTGCCTAAAAAAGGCACTATGGGGATGGCAAGAGCCTTGGCCAGTATTCGAAAGCCTAGGGGTGACAGGTGCAAACCATCTCTGGCGAAACAGCGAGGCTTGTCTATCATGTCATCCCAGGAAGACAGAAACTGGATCCCCTTAGAATGACACCAGAAGCTTAGCCAATTGTTGAAATTGATCATTTTGTCTTTGTATTGTGGTATCATTCTATGTGAAGGTAGTATGCTACTCAAGGTCAGGGTCAAACCAGCTTGGGTTACATGATCAGAGAGCTCCTCAATGTCTCTTTTCATGTAGTCCAGGGAGGTACGTCTTAGATCATTCACACCAACATGTACAACGACAGCGTCATACTTGTACTTGTTTTGGAGTGACCTAAGTGCCTGTGTTATGTGGCGGATCCTAGCACCAGACAGGCAGCTGACAGTAACCTTCTCTTTGTTCAACCTGGTGAGTGGAACATCTGTGTGCCTTACTACAGAGTCTCCTATAACTAGCGTGTTGGATATGGTGTTTTGCCTTAGGGGCTGTCATGCGGCACACTGCTGAGGTGAATTATGTGTTTTCTGGCTTGTGTTTGGAGGTGCAGGTTTGCTTGCTTGTCTGCTTTGGAGGGCACTGTTTCTTTTTCAGATTTGCACCTAGTGCCTCCGAATATGTTTTTATGTATTTATGTGTATGTTTTGCCAGTGCTTGTTTTGTAGGTCTATGTGTGACTGGTGGTGTGATGCTCATATGTCTCTTCTCCTCTTGACTGTCTGTTACAGTCATGGGTTGAGAGCGCTTAGCCTCCAGTCTGGCTGTGTATTTGCATCTCTCACAAGTGTTTGTGTCTAGAGGTAAGAGGAGAGGGTTGTCTGTATACATGAGCAGTTGTGACATTGCCTCAGGATGTCCAATCCCACCAGCTGAACTGGAGAGTACACCTGAAGCTGACCTCTGGACATGCTTGGAAAATTAAATTTCACCTGTCATGCGGACAATCGAGGTTCTTATGCTGCATTATAATAGTGCTGTCTAGGAAATTTGGAAAATAATAGTGCTGTCTAGGAGATTTGGACAAGTGCTGATTTGGGTTATGCAAGTGGTGCAATAAGAGCAGTTGATCTGAAGCACTTGAGTTGAGGCTTGCCTAATTCTAAGGGAAAACTTGCAGCGCAGACTTTGTGGAGCCAGAAATAGTATAACCCAGCTAACTGGCGCTGCCCGATGCTGCTCTGTGCTCAAGACCGTGCAAAAAGAGAGTTACAGAGTTTTAAGACAGAGAGATCAAGGAGTTTGGAATTGACCCAAAATGGCCAATAAAACTGCAGTTTCTAGGCAGTAACCACTCCTACAGAGACAGGCAGGCTTCTCAGTGTTAACCACTGCCATTGCAAAACACAGAGACTTCCCTTTAGCCCAAGTAAGCACTGGCCTCCAAGAAACTTACAAACAGTTCAGAACAGCAACTCTGTAACTGAACTTCCTTTGAGAGGGTGGCATGTTGTGGGGTTTCTTTGTTAATGGAGGGAGATTACGATTCTCCATAATCAGATGTCTTTGATTATGGATTTCCAGGCCTCTGGGTATAGACACAAGCAACCTCCACGGATGACTCCAGAGTGCTGCAGCTGGGCAACCATTCAGGAGCACTGATAAGGCCTCCTGAAGAAAGAACCTCTGAAGCCTTTGTTTTGCAGGCCTTCTCTGCCTCATAGATGATATTCACCATCAGAATTCCCCCTCTACTCTGGGGGGGAGGTCTATCTTTAGGACTGTCCAGGGGAAAACCCTTGGGACTTATGGAACTACAGCCTTTTAATGTCCTTCTGGTTTTTAGAGAATAACCACTAGAGTACAGAACCATATACCTACATAACAAAGTGTTTTCCCTTCTTGCTCACTTCTAGAGAGCATGTTAGTGACCTTCGGTCTGTAAAGAGCCAAACCAGAGAAAGGTACACTGGCAAAGGACAACTTGATATGCTTTGTAAAGTCACACAAGTGCAAGCAAGCATATCTCCTTATGGTAACGCTTGTGCCAGCAGCTCTCAAAACGCCTACAGTTGAGTCAGATATCAGGCACATGGAGGTGTTCAACAGGGATTGTAGGGTGGGCAGCTTCTTCACAGACACAGACCCTGTCAGAGATTTAGATAGCTCATTAGTCAAATCTCTCTGAAATGTTGTAATGTGTGCTAGATAATTCAGCATGCTCAGAGGGAAGGTAGTTGAAACAAAAACTCTTCCCAAACCCGTTCAATGCCCTAGACTTCCTGTTAGGGGGACAGACAGATTAGTTTTTTTTCAGCCATCTCTTTCCTGGTTGCTGCCATTACTACCATGGCATCCACTACTGGGCCATTGCTCCAATGCTGGCAATCCTTCAGCACCATAAGAAACTTATTTGTGATTCTGGGAAGCAGGTCAGCCATATCTGGCTTCTTCCATGTCCACTGGGATATTAAATTCACCATCTCTTTGGCCGCGGGGACCACCCAAGAAGTAGTTAAGCAAGATCCAAAAGACTCAAAGAGCACTGATTCCTGTTGGAAGGTGACATTGGAAGAGAAACTGTCATTCTGTCTCAAGAATTCTGAGGATTTCTACAAATGAGACATCTTCTGGAGGACCCTTCCCTGTCATCGAAATCCATTGTCTTCCGTGAGAGAGAATCCTGGGGTATCGACATGCTTGCTTCTTGCACATATGTTTCCAAGGGGCCTCTGCAGTGAGATACTCCAGAGAGGACTCAGAAAACTGAAGGGGATCTTGAATGCCAGCCATCTCAAAGACTAGGGGAACAGGCTGTCCTGATTGGATATGACTTGCAGGATCAGGACCCAAGGCCTTTCACTGGGGATAAGTGGAGCCGAGAAACTAAGGGAAGCCCAGTCATCACAAATGAAGAGAGCTCTTACTACCACCTCAAAGGCAGAAACTGAGGGGAAATCCAATACTGTCCAAGTAATAGCCAAATCTTCCAAACTGAGTTGTTCCTAGGAACCAATCTAACTCTGCTCTGAGGCCGATGTCGGAGCTGAGATATGTACTGCCAAGGTTCTAAGTGTAAGGGAAGGCTCTGATAACTTCGGAGTCAGTCCCCAACCCCTAGAACTGGTGCTGATACTTTGACTCTGAGATCCTTCCCGATCAGAGATACTCAGAACTGGTTGGATCAAAGATGTCACTAGAGTGGAAGTCAACCAAGATTTCAGTATACAAAGAGGACAGTCCCTGAGAGAAATTAGGATCCAAAGTCCTTGAAATCAGAAAGTGGCCAGGGTAGGAGCCATCACAGGTGGAGGGGAGGACTGACGCTCACGGGTCTGTCAGAGGTTGAAGCTGGAAGGACTGTCATCTCAATATGGGTCCTGGGGAACTTCCTCATCACCTTATCTACATCAGCTTCTGTCAGCAACCAATAAACACAACATCAGGGCACTAGGAAGCAATAGAAACAAAAAAGAGTTTGTGAAAATCCAAAAATCCAAAAGGCAACTTATAGGGTTGCCACCTTTTCAAATACCCAAAGTGGGACATTTTTGGTACAAACGTCAGATTTTGCAGGCCGAAACACATCCATGGCCAGTACAAAGGACAGAACGTCACCTCTCTGGCTAAATAAAAGCTTATACTTGCAGCATTTTAGTTGCTTTTTCTGTTTCTTATAACATTTAGGTGTTTCAGATACAGAATAACTGTTTATGCAACTATTACATAAAATATAGGAAATAATTTTGTCCTAAAATCTCAGAACATTTGCCATTTTTTTTGCAGGACACAACTGCCCAAAGAGGGACTGTCCCTCACAAAGTGGGACAGGTGTTAACCCTAGCAACTTACTATAAATCCAAAGAACAGCTTTATTAATGCTTTAACATTTATAAAAGTCAAATATGGCCTTTCTGAACCCCTATTTAACCTCTTTAATCTAAGCCTCTCTACTGGTTACATTCCCGAAGCCTGGAAAAGTGCCCTTGTAACATTACACAAGGATGGCCCAGCAATGGACCCTGGTAACTATAGACCCATTAATCTCATTAAACTTACACGTAAAGCTATGGAGTGCATTATCTGAAATTTCATAAATCTGGACATTACAAATCTCTTAACCATGACCTTCATCAAGTCTGGCTTTATCAAATGAAGGTACTGCCTCTTTAACCTCATTAAATTCTTTTAAAACGTAATTGAAACACTGGATACTAGTTTTGTAGTGCATGTAACATGTCTAGATTTAGCCAAGGCCTTTGATATTGTTCCCCATGCAGGCATTATTAACTGACTTGTAAATCTGAATATAAATCTTTATATTGTGCAATGGACAGCTAAATGATTGTCTGACAGAACCCATATGGTTAAAGTAGCAGGTACCACTTTTGAAACCAAAAAAGTTACCAGTAGTGTAACACAGGGCTCAGTTTTGGTCCCTCTCCTGTTTGGCATATATTTCAAAGACATTTAGGATGGCACTTCTGGTCTACAATTAAGTTTGTAGATGACTGTAAACTGGGAGTTGTTATTCAGTCTTCAGCTGACTCACAATTGCTCAAACATGGCTTAGTCCATGTTAACAATTGGTGCAAGGCCAATGGTCTGAACTTAAATGTAAAAAAAGTGTAACATAGTTAATTTTGGTAAACAAAACGGTTTCATTAACTGTATAGGAGATGCATCACTCCAATCAGACACTGTTGTAAGGGATCTGGGTATTCCTGTCGATAATTCATTATGATTGATCATCATGTCTCCACAGTAGCTCAGAAAACCTTTTATCTGGCCCATCTAATTTCAAAAGGCATGTCTACTAGATCCAAAGAAGTGTTAATTCCCCTAAACTCGTATTTTATCAGACCCATTATTGAATATAATGTACCTTTTGCCATGTATTTATCTAAATATATCACACAATGAGAGAGCTTAGATATTCATAAATAAAAAGATCATCTGGTCTTCAAATCTTAGCTATCAGAAGAGACTGGCAGCTAGTTTGTTTCTTACAGACTCCTCCATGCAGATCCATCTCTAGCCTTTCGTGCCATGAATGATCAGACCCTGTTTCATCTCTTATCCCTTCACAGAGCTAATGGTACATCAAATACTCACTGAAAGGAACTAAACCTTCAACAGCAGATAAATAAGACACAATGGCATGACAGAATCATATCCCAACTTCCACTACATATCAAGAAGAGTTGCAAATTTGTCACCTTCAAGGTAAACCTAGATAATTACATGGGCAGCCTCAAATTACCTCCTGGTCTATCTTGTCATGTCCTCCTTGAGGCTGGAGGGAAATTTTGAATAGAGATTTTTGGCTAGGCTTGAAATGGTCTGCAGATGGATTGCCTAGAATTTACCTATGACCCTGTGAACCTATTAGAATGGGCAATACGGACTCGAGCAATGCTACAAGCCAAAAAGCTATTATAAACAAACTGAAGTAAAAAAATTTTCCAGCAGTGGCTCAACTTATAGAAATCATGGGTGTACTAGACAGAAGAAATTCATATTGCTAAAAAAAAATGTAACAAGGTGGTTGCTGTGGAGAATTTATAATATATTGCTGGTGGTTAATAATGATAAGTTGAGCAGATGCATATATATAGAAAAATAAGTGACATTAAACTATTTACTAAGCTGGATTTGTTTAACAAAATTAGATGTTTGAATTACCACTGCTGCAGTAGCCTTAGCTATATGGGGTATGTCCTCCACAGGATATAACAGCCCGCCAGCTTCCAGAGCTTAAGGGTACCTCTCACACATTCAAACTGTTGACAGCTAGAAAGGAAATGAAGAAAATCAATGGTCTGAGTGTCAGGCCCTTCACACCTTTCATGCTAACTAAGCTAGAGCCATTCAAGAAGTCAATGCTATTTAAGTAAAAATCAAAGTCCTCACCCTGGTATCAAAATTATACAAAAAATAAGGGGGTTGGAGGTGTTACTGCAGCAATGATCATTCAGTGATCTACTTTTATGGTTTACCTACACTATGGTCATAATAACTGCTACAGTAACCTCAGCTATATGGGTAGACTACCATAGCTTAGAATGACATAGTAGAAAGGATGAGGGTCCAGGAGCTCCTTGGGGATGGTCCTAGCAAAGCCTTTCCTACACCTGGAAGAGGAATCTAGTTTGCAGTGCTTTGTAAAGTAATGTACAAATGACCAATATACTCCTTCTAGAGTACTTCTTGAATCCACTCATTTCCAAAAAGACATAGATGAAGCCAAGGTCCTAGTAGAGTGTGCCTTGATCCTGCCTGGAACTGACTTGTTGTAGTGGGTATAACAAAATACCATGTGACAACTATTTGAAGATAGGCTGCTTTGACACAGGTTGTTCATTTTTATTTTTCTAACCTTCACTAGAAATGAATAACTGATCAAACTTTTCTGAAGGCTTTAGATATGTCAACATAACATATGAGTTGTCTGTTGACACCCAGAATATGATTAATCATTTCTCTCTCGTTTTTAGGTTCTGGAAAGATGACAGGAGATAGATATCTTTGTTCACAAAACAACTTGGATACATTAGGAATAAAAGAAGTCTTCGATTTCAAAGAAAACCTTCTTTGTAGAAAATGAGATAAGGTTGGCCACAATGACAGCTTGCAACTCATAGACACTCTTCTTGCAGAAGTCAGAGCAATTAACAAAACTGTTTTCAGTGGAATGAACCTTGAATCAGTTTCCTTCTCTCATCACAATTTTTTCAGGACCTCCGCAGCAGATGGTCCAAAAACAACCTTTTTATCTAAAGTATAATTCAGAATTTTACCTTTAACACCATCAGCTAAATTTTGAGCACATAACCACACAAAGCTTCTCATAACAGTTCCAGCAGCAGCTATGAACGATGCATCAGCTGAATTATAAACACACTTCAGAGAGTGTTTGCTTACTTGGGACACAGATGCAGTAAGTGAATTTGTTGAAGACTTTTCCTCAGAAGATGGAAAAGTAGCTGTAATGTTTGTCATATTCTCAAAAATGTGCGAGTCTGGAAATTAAGAATTTATCCATCAAAAGCTTTCCTATCAGAAAGGGAGGGATTAGCATTTTCTAAATGTTTAACAATAGTATGCTTTGCCAAAGAAACCACTGCAGCATCACACCTGGGATTAGAAAATAGAAATATGTATGACTGAGAAAAAATAAGTTATATACTCACCATAACAATGCACCTGTGCTGTCTGTTTTCATCCTTCCTCAACCTTTGGGTTTCAGATCTGACCTCAGATCCAACTTCAGCCACTTCTCAGACTTTGGATCTATAGTTAAAGATCTTACCTTTACCCATAATCCTGTCTCAAACTCCAACTTACATCAGACTGAGTTTTCCTCCGATATCAATGTATAGAAAGGAAACAATTCCATAAATGTCTAAAAACATGACAGGAAAGGTATCTGGAGCTAAGAGTGAGAAGACCAAAGGGAAAATACCTTCATGTCATTACAGGAGGTGGGCAGGTTGAAGAAGGACAAAAAACGGACAACATAGATGCATCATTATAGTGAGTACATAACTTTTGTATCTGATGTTGTCCCTTCATCCATTTCTCAACCTTTGGGACATAATCCCGAGCTAGTACTAACTCATGGTAGTCTCATGGTATGATATTCCAGAGTACAGCAGAATCAAATGCTGCCCTATTACTAGAAAATATATCCAGTTTATAATGAGTTGCCTATAGATATTTACCTGGTCATTCTGAGCTGGGAACTCATTAAAAGGGCTCTAAGTATTTTTTCTTTGCACTTCTCTTATATACTGTGACTGCACTTCAGCAGTTAAAAAATTGTACTGTTTGCTGCTGCTTTGCACTGTATTTTACTACTGCATTTGTTGCATTTTGTATTTCACACTAACTGCTGCTTTTACTTAATTTAAGAAAGTATCTGTTTCTGCTGTTTTATTCTGTTGCTATTATTAATTCAAGAAAAATGGTGTTGCTTTTTACACTGTTGCTTATTTAATTAAAAAAAAAAAAATCCTGCTTTTATTTCTGTTGTTCAGTTGCACTTCTGTTGGCCATAGTATAGACTGGATTCAGTCCGGCTGAATTCAGTTCTGTTTGTTGATTGAGCACTAAAAATCAGGACATCTTTTTTTTTTTTTTTGGAGAAGCCCCCCCCCCCCCGGACCCTCATGGCAGGAGCATACAAGTAGGACTTTCTAAATGAAAGTTACTGAGTCAGGGCTCAGTTTGGTTCATTGGTTTCTTTGTATTAGCTGCTTTGTTCTTGCTTGTGTGTAGCACACCATCATGCACCACTGCCCAGGGGGGATAACTCTTGGCGGTTACAGACGCAAAAGAACCAACAGACGTATTTTCCTACCTGATACCCCTATCCCCCAACTTTTTCTCCTTAACTGCTGAGATACCACGTTCAAGGTTCAAACTTTACATTATGGACTATCAGTTTCCCTCTGTTTCTCCTGCCAGCCTGGTGAACACCCCAGAAATTGCAAACCTGCTAGCAGACAAGTTTGGCAAAAAGTTCACACCCCTACCCCCCCCCAAGCATACCATAAACCTTCATTATCTCGTCCTCCTTGCATCTTCAAACAGCAAGTCATGAATGCTCTCTCCAAGGCTAAGAACACAGCCTCCATGGGACCAGATGACATTCCAGGCTACATTCTTAATGTTCTACAACAAGAGCTAGCTACTCCATTAGGCACTCTATTGAACCACAGCCTGAGTACTGGCTTTGCCCACACTGAATGGTAAACAGCGACTGTTATCCCCCTCCACAAGGGTGGCTCAGCAACAGACCCAGGTAACTACAGACCCACATGTTTAACAACCCTCATCTGTAAGGCAATGGAACAAGTCATTATAGACCTCATAAATAAGGATATAGGTGGCCTCCAAACCTTGGATCCGTCCTAGTTTGGTTTTGTCAAGGGCTTACATGCTAAACCTGGTGGACTTCATCGAGAACACAACCAGAGCTATAGATAAGGGCACAGCTGTGCACACAGCCTATCTTGACTTGGCCAAGGCCTTCAACACTATTTCACATTCGGGCATCATTGACAAACTAACCCAGTTGAATATCAAACCCTGTGCTGTCAGGTGTGTTGCAAACTGGCTCATAGATCAACAACACTCAGTCAAAGTGGGAGAATTTACCTCTACCAGCAGACCTGTCACCAGTGGAGTCTCAAGGGTCAGTGCTGGGCACCCACTTGTTTGGCTATACTTCTCAGAAGTTCAGGCCAAAATGGAGGGGTTGTGGCTAACAAAATTTGTGCATGACTGCAAATTAGGTGCTATCACTGAATCCCCTTGTGATGTCAGCGTACTTCAAAAGGGGTTTACACAGACCAATGATTGGTGCCAAAGCCATGGTCTTAAACTAAATGTTAAAAAATGCATTATCATTCCCTTCGGTAAAAACAATGTCCCTGCTGATTACAAACTAAACAATAATATCCTATGTAACAATTCAATAGTGAGAGAACTAGGAACACAAGTTGACTGTGACCTCAACTTTGGCCACTGTGTGTCTACTGTGGTGAGGAAGGTTTTCCGTGTCACTCATTGGATTAGCAAAGGCATTGCCTCAAGAGCAAAAGAGGTTATAACTCCCATGTACTCGTCCCTCATCGGGCCTATTATTGAATACAATGCTCCCTTTGGTATGTACCATACCAGACACGTGCAGCAACTTGAGAGACCTCAGAGATTTCTAACTAAAAAAATTCAGGGTCTTCAGCATGTCATACTGACAGACTGAAATCACTGTCACTGTACGCAGTAGCTTATTGACTACTTAGAGGCAACTTATGTCTGGTTTACAGGGCTATCTCTGACCCAAGTCTAATGGAAATGCTGCACATCTACAAGTGAAATGGGACTACAGTCACCCATGCCAAGGACCTCAATCTAGCCAGCGACATAAACAAGAGCTGCTGGAGAGACAGATACATCTCTCAGAGGTTGCCACTCCTCTGGAATAGGCTTACAATCCATATCAAGCAGAGCACCTCCATGACCCTGTTTAAGTGCAACCTGGATGACTGGATGGGAAACCATAAATTTTTTGCCTAGGATTGCCTGGGCTCCTATCCTGGACATGGGTAGTCCTTGCTAGAAAAACCTTGGGCAGAGACGATATCTCTCGTTTAGTATTATATTGGGATTTAACAGCTAGGCTTGTAAAGAACCTTGGGTCAATAGCCTAGTAACATCTTATGACTCTATGAAGGTATGAGCACTGGAACAAGTGGCAGGAGCACAAATGTCATCTACAGTAGATCTGGATAAAAAGACAGAGGAAGCGGAGACTGACCTTGTGGAATGGGATGGTGGGGTCTTGGTAAAGTCAAGTCCTTGTTTTTATAAACATGTGAAACACTATCAGTGAGCTATCATGCTAATATAACTTTAGAGGGTCTATATTAAATCAGCAAATGCTTAAAATAGTGAACACTGATTTATCGACCCTTTAAAAGCGAAAGCTTGAAAGCCCGAACACACAGAACAGCAATTTTTTTACCAGGGAAAAAAAATTGCTGGGCCGATTTCGGGACTTTGCCATTTCCTCCACTGTGATGCAATCTCGGAGTTGGTATATTTAAGTATGGGGAGTGTGGGGGGCTGGCAAAGCCCCCCCCCCACTTTATTTAGTGTTTTTTTTTTTTTTGTGGAATAGCGATTTTTTTTCCCCCATAGGTTCATAGGTTGGTACTAGGCTATCAGCCCTAGGGCCTATACATGCCTAGCCATAACAATTCCCTGGCTATTTCTTCCGACACTATTTACTTCCCTGGACCCTTGTCTAGCAGGGTGACTAACGTGATCCCCGGGGTGAATTTCCTTTCTCCCATCCAATCATCAAGGTTCCTTTTGAAGAGGGCCAAAGAGGCACTCTGCTTGACATGTATGGGCAATCTATTCCAGAGTCTGGGGAGTCTCCGGGTCAGGAACCTATCCCTCCAGCATGTTTTGTTCTGGGAAGAAAATCGCTGTTCCATGTGTTTGGGCTTTCAAGCTTTCGCTTTTAAAGGGTCGATAAATCTGCGTTCGCTATTTTAAGCATTTGCTGATTTAATATAGACCCACTTTAGGCACAGACTGTTCCAAATTAGCTTTTGAAAATGAAATGAACAATTGGTCCAATTTCCTGAAAGATTTAGTTCTGTGGAGATAAAATCTCAGCTGCCAGTGTAAATCCAATAAATGAACCACACGTTCCCCTTTCCTGGAGAATTTTGGGAAGAACACTGGTAAATTAATAGACTACTTAAGGGCAAATTTGGAAGCTGCTTTTAGAAGAAAAGATGGATCAGTGCAAGGAGAAATCCTGTCTTTAAGAAAATTTATATAAGGTGGCTGGCAAGATAAAGCCTGAAACTCTGAAACTCTTCTAGTAGATGTAACGGTAGCTAGAACAATGGTTTCCATGACAAAATTTAAATCCGCCTTTTCATTACCAAAAAGGCTCATCCAGACTCTGCTACACTTTGCTGTGAAGGAAAGGTTAGTTGGCTTTTATTTGTTGTATTTTGTATTACTTTATTGCCTTTTTATATTTTGAATACTGTGGTTTGTTTTCTTTACCTTGTGTTTTACTTGCATTCTGCTTTAACTGCATATTAAAACTTCAAAAGAAACCACAGCTCTGTCTCTTCTGAGTCAGGTAGAAATTTTTCCCCACCCTTCCAACCAGTTACAGTTGTCTTGTTAAATATCACTGTCATTCTAGTTGCCTGCCTCTTATGTTAATTTGACCATATATCTCAATCTATATTTCCTTTCTGCTTTGACTGGCTTGTGTGAGTAATCACAAAATTATCATTTTTGAAATCACTCCCCTTCAACTATTTAAATTTATTGGCCATCCTACTGTATTCCATAGTACCAGAATACAAAAGTGACCACCCCTTTCAATTCATCTTGCTGTTTTAAAAATAGTAACTCTCCACTAAACCTTACCTTTTTAAACAGGTAAAACGTGTTACCTACTTTCACATCTAACTTCTCTAGTGCACACTGCAGTGTGCATTTTTTTCATCTTACCTTTAAGCATCCCTGTGACTAGCACTTGCTCTAATACCTGCTGGAAAGCACTAGGAAGCCTTAAACGGATACAAGCACTCAACTCTCCTTGTTAATATAAAGAAATTAATCGTAGGCACTGAACAGCCTATAAATGCAAAGTACCTTGCTAAGGTAAGGGAAAACAGCTCCTGTACTTTACAAAAAAAAAAAAAGCACCAAACCAGGCATGTCCAAGGGTCAGCTTCCGGTGATTTCTCCTGTCCACCTGGTGAATCTGGGCATACTGGGGCAATGCAGCATTTGCCTCATGTACACAGACAACCCTCTCCTCCTACCACCCAACACTACAACCTGTGAGAGATGCACTTACATAGCCAAATGGGAAGCAAAGCTCTCTCCACCCAAGATTGTGCTAGACAGTCAACAGGATAAGGTTAACACCCACGCTACACCTCAAGCAACACATAGCCCTTCTAAACCCACACCACCAACACCCACCTATAGCAACACTAAATCCACATTTGCGGAGGCCCTTAACTGTAACCTGCACAAGCAACAAGGAACTCTGAAGCTGAAACGCAAACAAAAACCAATCAAAACCAAAGTGTCACATAGCTCACAACACCAGTGTGCCACCAAGCAACAGCCCCTAAGGCAAGACAACGTACCTAACACTTTAGTCATAGGTGACTCTGTAGTCTGGCACACTGATGTCCCACTCACCAGGCTGAACAAGGAGAAAATTACAGTCAGCTGCCTGTCGGGTGCCAGGATCCGCCACATAACGCATGCACTCAAGTCACTCCACAACAACTACAAATATGACTCTGTCATTGTCCATGTTGGAATGAATGACTTGAGACGTATCTCCCTGGACTACATGAAAAGAGACATGGAAGAGCTTTCAAATCATGTGGTCCAGGCAGGTATGACCCTAGCTCTGAGTAGCATCCTGCCTTCGCCCAGAATGATACCACAATATAAGGACAAAATGATTGACTTCAACAATTGGGTAAGCTTCTGGTGTCATTCAAAGGGGATCCAGTATCTGTCTGCCTGGGATGACATGATCGACAGACCATGATGCTTTGCCAGAGATGGTCTGCACCTGTTGCCCCTAGGATTCAGGTTACTGGCTAAGGCTCTTGCCACCCCTATAGTGCCTTTTTTAGGCAAAGTTCAAAGGACAAAACCACCACCGTAACAGGTACAAGCATGCAAAATCAGAAGGTAATGCTACTCAATGCTAGAAGCTAAACCTCACAATGCACGCTCTCGAGGCACTCCTAAAAATGGAGAACATTGATATATGTGCAGTAACTGAGACCTGGTTCAAGGTTCCAGAGAGCAACCCTGCAATACCAGGCTACAACTCTTACCACACTTTTCGGCCACCAAACCAGGACCGAAACACTAAAGGTGGAGGAATGTCCATATTCACCAAGGATATTCACACCACCAGGCTAGTTGCCCAACACAATGCATCTGAAATTCTCCAGGTGCAACTAACACTAGGTAAGACTACAATCCAAATTGTAGCTTGCTACAGATCCCCCACCATGCCCCAAGATTCTAACTACACCTTTCTAAACATACTGGAAAATATTAAGATAGAACCAAACACCCTAATACTGGGTGATTTTTAACTACCCTGCCATTAACTGGGAAAACTACTCATGTACCAACACCTTTGCCCAACGGTTCTTGGAATTCATAAATTCCAATGCCCTGGATCAACTAATCCATAGTCCCACCAGGGGCTCCAATATCCTAGACCTGGTCATTACCAACATGGGAAATCAATGCCCCACACCTATGGTCACCCCCCCTGTTAGTCAAGTCTGACCATAAGCTAATCACCCTTAACATCCACATTCCACCATAACCCCCCAGTAAGGAAACCTCCATAAAAAACTTCTCCAAAGCCAACTTCATGCTACTCAAGTCAGAAGTGACAAACTTCTTGACACCCATGCAGACGGGAACTGAAAGTTCGACTGCTGAATCCTACACTAAGGCACTGTATGAGCACATCCACTCATGCATGAATCGTGCCATCCCAAGCAGAACCAAGATGCTCTCCTCCAAAAAAAGGAAGCCAATCTGTTGGTCCCCTGCCATAAACAAACTTTACAATAAAAGGAAGAAACTGTTGCAGAAAAGAGGAAAATCCCAGGATGCAAAAAACTCCCTTACCAGCCTCAGTAAGAAACTGAGATCCCTCATAAAATCCTCCAAAGCTAGTTACGAAAATAAAATTGCCAAAGATTCCAAAGACAACCACAAGGCATTCTATAACTATGTTAAGCTATGGCAATGCTCAGATCTGCTCTGAGCTAAAACAGAATGGCATTAAATATACTGATCCCAAGGATATTGCCAATATCCTGGTAGATCGATTCAGTGCCAAATTCACCCCCCTCTCGCCCCCTAAGTGGCCCATCTCAATACCAGAAGATTGCCAAATTCCGGTAATAACGGCCATACAGGTGAAAAACGCAATCTCCAAAGCTAAGAATACAGCATCCATGGGACCAGATGACATCCCGGGCTGTGTACTACATGAACTACAATATGAACTGGCACCTCACCTAAGTGTCATGTTTAATCACAGCCTCACCTCAGGTTTTGTGTCCACTGAGTGGCGCAGAGCTACAGTTATCCCACTCCACAAAGGGGGATCCATCTTGGATCCCGGAAACTACCATCTCATCAGTCTGACGAGCCTTATCTGCAAGGCCATGGAGCGTATTATCATGGAACTTACAAAACAAAGACATTGGCAACCTTGAAACTCTGGAGCCCACCCAGTTTGGGTTAATGAAGGGCCGATCTTGTCTCCTGAACCTGACTGACTTCTTCGAATCAGTCTCCAGAGCTATGGACAAGGGAAAGGTGGTCCACACAGCCTATCTAGACCTCGCCAAGGCCTTTGACACCATCCTCCACTCTGGAATCATAAACTTTCTAAGCTGGGCATTAATAGGTTCATAGGTTCATACTAGGCTATCTGCCCTAGGGCATTTATAAGCCTAGCCAGAATGTGTTTGGCTTTCGCCACCCATTTTAAATGAATTTTGCTATGCCCTTTTTTTGAGGTTAGTATACTGTGCCTCTGTCTAACAGTGATACAGAAGTCATACCCGGGGTAAACCTACGATCTCCCATCCATTCATCAAGATTCCTCTTGAAGAGAGTCAATGAGGGACTCTGCCTAACCTGACTGGGATTTTATTCCAGAGTGAAGGGAGCCTCTGGGTTATGAATCTGTCCCTCCAGCATGTCCTATTTATTTCAGTGCTGAGGTTCAAGTCTCTCGAGCGTGTAGCTCGATAGGATTTGGATTTTCTGAGGTGCAGCATCTCCATTAATTCCGGGTTGGACATGACTTTATACGTCAGGCACAGATCGCCTCTGAACAGGCGGTATGCCACTGAGTAGAGCTGGAGTTTCTTTAACCGGGCAGCATATGGCATCTGTTTGAGCTCTTTGATCCTCTTGGTGAGGTACTTTTGGGGTCTTTCCAGCTGCTGCAGGTGTCTGGTAAGGTACATCCCAAAAGGGGCATTGTACTCAATTATGGGCCTGATGAGGGATGAGTAAAGAGGCATGATGACCTCCCCTGATCTAGATGTGAATCCATTCATGATTAGGTGGGCTATATAAAATGTTTTTCTAACCACTTTGGCCACGTGGTTGTCAAATGAGAGATTGCTATCAACTTGGGTCCCCAGGTCCCTAATTACTTCTTCTATACTTAATGGATTACCACCTATGTGGTAATTTGTGGGCACTTTGTTTTTGCCAAAGGGAATGACTATACACTTTTTGGCATTTAGCTTGAGGCCATGGCTCTGGCACCAGTTGTCTGTTTCTATTAGGCCCTTTTGGAGGATGCTTGTGTCGACTGGAGAATCGATTATGGCGCCCAATTTGCAGTCATCTGCGAACTTGGTCAGCCACAGTCCTTCCATGTTGGCCTGTACCTCCGAGAAATATATACTGAACAAGAGAGGTCCCAGGACTGAGCCTTGTGGGACACCACTTGTAACTTGTTTGGAGTCTGACATGGCTCCAGCAATTCTAACCATGTGGGTTCTGTCCTTGAGCCAGTTTGCAACCCATCTAGTGACATAAGGGTTTATATTTAAGCTGGTGAGCTTATCTATAATGCCTGAGTGGGGTATTGTATCGAAGGCTTTTGCGAGGTCCAGGTAGGCTGTGTGGACCACCTTCCCCTCGTCAATGGCCTTGGTTACTGTTTCAAAGAAATCAACCAGGTTTAAGAGTCAGGATCTGCCCTTAACAAAGCCGAACTGGGTAGGATCCAGTGTCTGTAGGTCCCCAATATCTTTATTTATGAGGTCCATGATTATCCTTTCCATAGCTTTGCAGACCAAGCTAGTCAGGCTTATGGGGCGATAGTTTCCATGATCCATTGAGGCACCATCGTTGTGGAGAGGGACCACAGTTGCTGTACGCCACTCTTTGGGTACATATCCTGTAGTAAGGCTGAGATCGAACAGTAGTTTTATGTTTGGGTTTAGCTCTTCTTGGAGTTCATGTAGGACGCAGCCCGGGACACCGTCTGGTCCCATTGATGCTGTGTTTTTTGCTTTGGAGAGAGCGGCTCTTACCTGGGCATCCCAGATGTCAGGGGGGCAGCACTCTGCTGGAATAGATATTTGCCCTTTTGGTGGGGAGGGGGGGAGAAGTTTGCGCTGAACCTGTCAGCTAGGATGTTGGCAATGTCTGTGGGTTCGGTGCATTTTTTTGTCATTTTGGACTAATTCTGAGCATATCTGGGAATTACCACCCAGGTTTCTAACATAACTAAAGAAAGCCTTGTGATTATCCTTAGTGTCCTGTGCAATTTTTATCTCGAAGCTGGCCTTAGACGATTTTTATGAGTGCCCGTAGTTTTTTGCTAATACTGATCAGAGATGCCTTCCCTTTTTGGAATTTTGCTCTATCATTTAGTAGCTTCCTCCTTCTATTGTACAGCTTGGTTATGGCTGGGGTCCACCAGACAGGACGTCTGCCTTTGGAGGATTGGGTCTTGGTTTTATTTGGGATCGCATGATCCATGCATTCCTGAAGGTGTTCATAGAATGCGTTTATAAAGGATTCTGCGGTCTGGGCCGTATTTTCCACAGGCCCGGCTTTGAAGGATTCCACCTCAGTTTTGAGGAGTGTGAAATTTGCTTTAGAGAAGTTTTTCACTGTGGTTTTCTGGGCAGGGGGTGTTGTCGGGATGTGAACATCCAGTGAGATTAGTTTATGGTCTGATCTTACCAGTGAGGGATACACTTCTGGTCTGGAGCATAGAGTCCCCATGTTGGTGATGATCAGGTCCAGTATGTTTTCCCCTCTTGTGGGAGTGGTAACAAGTTGTTCCATAGCATTTGAGTTTATAAATTCTAGGAACCTTTGGGCTAGGGTGTTGGAGCTAGAGTAATGCTCCCAGTCTATGTTTGGGTAGTTGAAGTCGCCCAATATAATGGTGTTTGGAGAGACCTTCATATTTTCCAGTGTTCTCATGAAGGCCGAGAGGGGCTCCTGGGTTAGGGAGGGTGGTCTGTAGCAGGCTATAAACTGGAAGGCAGTTTTACCCACTGTTAGTTGCACATGGATAGTCTCTGATGCTTCGTGCTGTGCCACCAACCTGGAGGTGTGGGTATCTTTGACGAAAATTGATACTCCCCCTCCTTTTGTGGGTCGGTCCAAGTTTTGGGGCCGAAAAGCATGGTATGAGGTATAACCTGGTAGTGCTGGGGTGCTCTCGGGAGCCTTGAACCAGGTTTCTGTTACTGCACAGATATCGATATTCTCCATGCTAAGGAGAGTTTTGAGTGCATGCATCTTGAGGTTTAGACTTCTGGCGTTGAGTAGCATTACTCTTAGTTTCTTATCCCTTGTGATACCTATGGAGGTGGGTTTGTCTTTTGAGCCTTGCCTAAAAAAGGCACTATGGGGGTAGCAAGAGCCTTTGCCAATATCCGAAAGCCCAGGGGTGACAGGTGCAGGCCGTCCCTAGCGAAGCATCGTGGCTTGTCGAGCATGTCATCCCAGGCTGACAGGCACTGGATCTCCTTTGAATGACACCAATAAGTAAGCCAATTGTTGAAATTGATCATCTTGTCTTCATATTGTGGCATCATTCTTGGTGAGGGTAAGATGCTACTCAAGGTCAGGGTCATACCGGCCTGGGCCACATGCTCAGAGAGCTCCTCTATGTCTCTTTTCATGTAGTCCAGGGAGGTACGTCTCAGGTCATTCACACCAGCATGGACAATGACCGAGTCATATTTGTACTTGCCTTGGAGTGACCTGAGTGCTTGTGTTATGTGGCGGATCCTAGCGCTCGACAGGCAGCTCACCGTGAACTTCTCCTTGGTCAGCCTGGTGAGCGGGACGTCAGTGTGCCTGATGATAGAGTCACCTATTACAAGTGTATCAGGTGTGTTGTTTAGCCTTAAGGGCTGTGACTGTTTGGCACACTGGCTTTGTGAGCTATGTGTTGCACGTGTTTTGTTTTGGGGTAGCAGTTGCTTGGGTGTCTGCTTTGGAGGTCTCTGCTGCTTAGGCAGATTTTTATTTAGAGCCTCCGAGTATGTTTTTGTGTGTTTATGTGTTTGGTCTGCTGTCGTGGTAGGTCTATGTGAGACTGGAATTGTACTGAGTGTGGTTTCCTTCTCCTCCTGACTGGTTTTGCCAGTACTGAGTTGAGAGAGCTTAGCCTCCAGTTTGGCTATATGGATGCATCTCTCACATGTGTTGGAATTTATTGGGAGGAGGAGAGGGTTGTCTGTGTACATGAGGCAGTTGTAACATTGCCTCAAGATTCCAAGATTCACCAGCTGGACCGGAGAGAAGATTGACAACTGACCTTTGGACATGCTAGAATAGTATTGGGAATTCCTTTATAACTGAAAAAAAAAGGGCCAATGGGGAACAAGGTACTCGAGAGGCCTTTGTGAGAGTGTAGTGCTTTTAATTTTTTAGTGCTGACTTATATAATTGCTTTAGTGAGCAAGTGCCTTTAGTGAGCAAGTGCCAGGTAACTTAAATGCAATGTGTTACAGGTAACTTAAATGCAAAAACGACAAACAGTAACTTTCTTTTAAGTGAAACAAGGAAATGAGTACAGTAAGCAATGCAGATATCACTAGGGATCCACAGAAGCGCTGAAAAGCCGCGTTTTAGGTGGTATTAGCGTTTCAGGGAAATAACAAGCAAACAAACAACACGCATACAAACAGAGCTAGATTCAGCAGGCCTGGATCTAGTCTATGCTACAGCAAACAAGGTGTACCAATTTCAGTAAGAAACAGTTGAAATATGCAGGCACTATAAGCCTTTAACCAGAAATTCCCAGCTCAGAAGGGCAGAGTCCAGCCTCTCCTCCCACAAGAGTGCAGACCACGAACCTTCTTAATGTAAAATAACTGGCCTGAAGCCCAAGTGCTTAAACCAGAACTAATACACTTTTAGAATAACAGACACTGAGCCCTCAGTCAGCAGTTCCCAACTTAGAAGGATGTAAGCCACCTGTCCTGCCACCACAGTGCAGGCCACAAACCTTCCTAATGTAAAACAACTGGTCTGAAGCCCAAGTGCTTAATCCAAAAGACTTAGAATGATAGCTACACTTTAATCAAGTTACTACCAAGCAGTAATAAATACAATTGAATACTTTGAAGAATGCCTGGATTAGTGCTCAAGTTATACAAACAAAGCTAGATTCAGCAGGCCTGGATCTAGTCTACGCTACAGCAAACAAGGTGTACCAATTTCAGTAAGAAGCAGTTCAAATATGCAGGCACTATAAGCCTTTAACCAGAAATTCCCATCTCAGAAGGGCAGAGTCCAGCCTCTCCTCCCACAAGAGTGCAGACCACGAACCGTTTTAATGTAAAATAACTGGCCTGAAGCCCAAGTGCTTAAACCAGAATTAATACACTTTTAGAATAACTGACACTGAGCCATCAATCTGGAGTTCCCAACTTAGAAGGATGCAAGCTACCTGTCCTGCCACTACAGTGCAAACCACAAACCTTCTTAATGTAAAACAACTGGTCTGAAGCCCAAGTGCTTAAACTAAAAGGCTTAGAATGAGTTGCACCAAGAAGTAATAAATACAACTGAGTACTTTTAAGATGACGCAAAAGCAAAATAAATTAGGAAGAAACACAAATACAGTAAAAGCAGATATATATTTTTTTTTTCAGAAAAGTAGGAAAAACAGTAGTAAAAACAATTCACATGCAGTGCAAGCTGGCACACTTGAGTATGTAGCAATATTAGTCCACACACAGTTTGAAAAAATGTAATTAAATTAAAAAGGACTAAAAGTAAGTGCAGAAAGGGTTTATTAGATAGAATGCGGTAAAGAGATGGGACGGGGGAGTGTCCTAGATCAAATCTACAGTGGGGTGGGCACTGCAAAAGCCACCAAATTTAAACTACAACCAAGAACACCCAATGGGTTGCCAACTGGCATACTGACAGAACCCACACTGTAAAAGTATCCGACTCCAAATCCAGCTCCAAACAAGTGACAAGTGGAGTACCTCAGGGTTCAGTCCTGGGACCGCTCTTGTTTGGCATCTACTTCTCTGAAGTACAGGCCAACACTAAGAGACTCTGGCTAACAAAGTTCGCAGATGACTACAAACTGGAAGCCATTATTGAATCCCCAAATGATGTGGATACTCTACAAAAGGGCCTTACAGAAACAAATGCTTGGTGCCAGAGCCATGGGCTCACGCTCAAAGCCAAGAAATGTATAGTTATCTCCTTTGGGAAAAAACATGTACCTGTGAATTACAACATAGGTGGCAGTACACTAAACACCGAAAGTGTGATAACAGACTTAGGGACACAGGTGGACAGTGGTCTCACCTTCGGTAACCACATCGCCACAACAGACAGGAAATCCTTCTATGTGGCACACCTCATCACTAAGGGCTTTTCATCCAAAAAAAGGAGGTCATTGTCCCACTGTACTCATCCCTCATTAGACCCATTATAGAATACAACGCCCCATTTGGTATGTACCTCTTCAAGACATCTGCAACAACTGGAAAGGCCGCAGAGATACCTCGCTAAAAGAATCACAGGCCTAAAGCAGATGCCCTACGCTGACTGCCTTAAAAAACTCCAGCTATACTCTGTTGCATATTGTCTACTCAGTGGTGATCTCTGTTTAACATACAAGGCCATGTCAAACCCAGAGCTGTTGGACATGCTACACTTAAAGAAATCCCAATCCCTCAGAGCCACACGCTCCAGGGATCTAAATCTTGTCATCACAACAAACAAAACATGCTGGAGGGATAGGTTCCTGACCCAGAGACTTCCCAGACTCTGGAATAGACTGCCCGTACATGTCAAGCAGAGTGCCTCTTTGGCCCTCTTCAAAAGAAACCTTGATGATTGGATGGGAGAAAGGAAATTCACCCCGGGGATCACGTCAGTCGCCCTGCTAGACAGGGGTCCAGGGAAGTAAATAGTGTGGGAAGAAATAGCCAGGGAATTTGTTATGGCTAGGCTTGTATAGGCCCTAGGGCTGATAGCCTACTACCAACCTATGAACCTATTTCTCCAAGTGCAAAGGGAAACAGAGTTAAGGCTGGAGAAAAACTGTCAAGCCCCAAGGAGGGGTAGGATCCTCGTTAAGTGGCCTGAGCAAAAACATACCTTTAAGGATGGCTTTGCCTAATTTTACAGAAACCAATGACAAATGATTTTTGCCTATATGAAAATTGGAGATAGAGGCCAGCTGTATGATTGTAGAGTAACTTGCTCCATTATGAAAATAGAAGCCAGAAATTCTAAAATGGTTGGAAAGGCGCTAAAAAGGTCTAGCTTTCTCTCATTAGCCCAGATACAGAATTACTTCCATTTACCCTTGTATATCTTCCTAGTGGAGCTTTTTGAGAAGTAAGGATATGTAAAACCTGGGAAGAAAGCCTGGACTGTCTAGCCATTATTGGAAATGGAGAAACCATGCAGTCAATCTTAGGCCTTGCATATTTGGGTAAGGTAGTTCAGTGGGCTGAGACAGATGATCCGGAAGGGGATCCAGAACCCAAGGAGAGTTTATCAGGTAAGACTAGAGGAAAGAGAAACACACTTGTTGAGTCCACAACGGGGCAGTGAGAATCATATTGCTCTTCCCTTGTTGAGCTTTCTGAAAAAACTTTGATATGAGAGGTGAGGGAGGTTAGGCATGAAGGAGTCCGGAGGGCTAATTGTGGATCAGAGCATCCTTTGGTGATTCTTCCTCTGGGGAGATTAGGACAAAAAAAACTATTAGTTTTGTGAATCTCTTTAGTTCTCTACACTCTCTCTAAGAAAGATGGACAAAGGGACTTTTCTCAGCAAGTTCCTTTTTGATGGCTGCTGCAACCACAATGGCATCAACTGGGGGACCCCTAATCCATTAGGTACAGTCCTTAGGTGCTACTAAGTACTTGTCTGATTTCTTAGGAGTGGGCACTGTCATATTTGGATCTTTCAAAACCAGACAGGAAATTTAATCTTCCGGGGGTACCAACAAGGATGTAGTGAAGCTGGTTTCAAAAGTGTCAAGAAACACTGACTCTCTTGGGAAGGGGCTTTGAAAGATCAAGTACCTTTCTGCATCAGATGTTCAAGAATCTTTCTGAATGAGACATCCTCAAGAGGTGACCTGGGGGGGCCCTCCCCTTCATAGAAGTCAGGCACTTACAATTCTGGGGAACTTCCTCATGAGGATCATCCAAGGAGGACCTGGAAATGTGTGAGGAGTCCTGTAAAAGGACTGTCTCCAGGCTAGTTGCTCTGATGGGACAGAATGAGCAGACAGTTGTGGAGCGGGAGGACCGAAGGGGGTAAGGATGTCCTGTCTCCAGTCATGTGGAAAGCTTTCTCCATTGCCTCGAACACAGATGCCAATGGACAGCCCAGGCCTGCTCCAGTAGAAGATGAAGCTGTAGAACAGAGTGTGTGTTGTAACCTTAAGAAGCATTTCAAAGTGAAGGCACCTGCATATAAACAAAGAGCATCTGGAGGAAGCAGTGCCATTTTGAGAGAACAGCCAGAGTGTTAGCATGTATAAGCACAGTAGTCAGTCTGTTTATATGTTTAGTTAAGTTCAAGTCACTAAGCCTTAGTCCTGAAGTGTTTGTATATAATAAGGCTGCCTGAACTGAACCCACAACTGCTTGTCTGTTTTATCCTAACTGGACGAGTGACATGGTGTCAAAACCAGGATAGAGAATGCAACTTCTTCAAGCCATGAGGTGCAGAGTTAACGGTGAAGGTACATTGAACAGGCTGGGTGATACAGTGCTCAAACGATTAAAAAAAAAAGCCAGAAACGAACTTCAGGTAACCAAAACCTGTGTGGCACAAGGAAAATACTCCCAGGCCAGCTAGCTGGAATTTTGTAAATAATTATATGTCATTTGTGAATATTAATATGAGTTATATAGAAATGTAACAGAAGGAGATAATGCCAGCCCAGCAATCTAGAATTTTATAAATAATTCTATGTCATTTGTGAATATTGATATGATTTATAGAGAAGTGTGTGTAAAGTACAGAGCAAAAATGTAACCACAGCATGCCCTGCTGGCTTAGAATAGACATGTATATAAACTATTGTAATTGTGTAACGGTACAGGTTTTAACATTAGAAACTGGACCATAAAAGGTTAACTTGCAAAGCTTCAAGAAAATAAGTAGAAATTAAATTGTTTTACGATTATGCTATAAATGTTATCTCTCAGTTTCAGTGTAGCAGACACAATGTATAGAGCTAGAAGTTTTTTGTATTGTCTTGGAAGAGAGGTAATTACTAGGTTTGAGATGCAGAAGTGTTTTATTGTTTTATGACTTTATGGATATGCAAACATCTGAGAGATACGTATTTTTCACAGAGAGATGCTAAAAATGCTTGTACTTTCTGACAATCGGGGTAGCTTGGGAACTAAAGTCAGGTGACAAAAAGTGATGCCATCCAAGCTAACCCAGCAGTAATATTTGATATTACTTTAAGAACTCTCTGAGAGACAGAATGGGCATTTTGTCTTGGACCTAACAAGAACATCCACTCATCATCACATCTGCACTTGCCTTGCTGTAAGAAAGATTATTAGGGCATAGTAACTTTTTAGATATAGTTAGGAATATAGTAAAGATTAGTCTGGAAGTTTTTTTTGTATTTATTTGCGACTGTGCTGCAATGCTGTTTTAAATATTTCCTGTGATTTTAAAATCTGAAGTCGCTGTGAATACATATTTAGAATTGTCTTGTTCTTTTATTATTTATTATTAAATATATTTAAACCTATCTTTGTGGCTGATATGTATGAGACATATTTAAGCTCATAGAGCACTTGCATATCTGTTTGCTGACACTGTACAGGCCACTGCTAAATAGCCTTACTTTTGGTCAGACTACCATTTGGATTAATAGTAACATTACACAGTAGGATTGGACACCCTTTGTTAAGGGCCTTAAAAGTAGCTGATAAGAGTGTTTGGTGGCAGTGGAAACTACCTCATAGTCTGGGAAGAAGGGGGCATTGCTAGTAAACCTATGCCAGCCTTTCCACAGGAATGTGTGTGTTTGTATCCAAATCAAACCTCAAAGTGCGTGTGTGTCAGCTACTTGGGAAGGGACAAAAAGCACTGGTTGGATGGAAATGGTGCTGGGGGTTTTGGTTTGGCCACTCAGCTGAGATCTCAACTCTATAGCTGTGTCAGTGGGGAGTCTTACTGGGGATTGGGAGAAACCAGCCCCAGACTGACTGTGGTCTCTGTGTGCTCTTAAGAGAAATTGCACTTTACTGTATGTGTGTACTTGTCATCCTCCCATTGTGTTCGTCCCCAACTGTTGCCAGTGGTGAGGACTGAGGCTTATTGATTACTAGGCCAGTGTTGGGATGTCACACATTAATTGGTTGGCAGTTGTGGGACAGCCACATCACATATTAATTGGCTTGTAGTGGTGTGGATATTAAACTCCTGTAGCCTGTAAACAGTGGTCACTAAGGAAGGTGTTTCTACTCTCAATCAGCTACACAGTGAACATTCAGAGTTTCATATCAAATTATTTTATTTTTTTTGTTAGTTTAGTGAGTCAGGGAGAACAGGCAAGCATGTCAGCAGGGGAGCATGGCAAGCTGACAAGGAGCCAGTTGGCTGAGATGTGCCAGGCTAAAGGACTGGTGCATGCTAGCCTGAGTAAAGCAGAAATCATTGCTGCCTTGGGCACAGCTGCATCACAGACCAGCAGTCAGGCGACAACCAGGTTGGCCTTGGAGATGTACAACTCACAGAAAATGTACAGTTCAACCTTACCACAGAGGACTTAAAAATCTGTCTGGAGTTAAAAAGACTTGAACTGGGAGGCCAAACAGTTGGAAACAGAATCAGCTGAGAGACTGCAGCAGGAGAAACAAATGGAATTAGAAGCAGCAGACAGACTGAGACGTCTGGAAGCTGAAGAGAATGAAAGGTAGAGGCAACATGAGAAGGAGATGCTGAATCTTCTCCAGAATCATGGAGGTAATGGGGAAGGGAGTAACCAAACTCCAGAAGCAACAAACGTCAGTAAATTTCTTCCACAATTTAAAGAGGGGGATAATTTTGATAGTTTCAGTCATATGTTTGAAAGGGTATGTAAATAGTATAATGTTGGCCAAGGGCTCCGGGTACAGTTCCTGACCCCCTTACTCCATGGCAAAGCTGTAGCTGTTGTTTCTAAATTGTCTGATACTGATTGCTTAAATTATAATACAGTCAAAATTGTTTGTTAGAATGTTTTAAGTTAACACTTGAGACTTACAGGAAAAAGTTTCATGAGCATAGATAAAAGGCAGATGAAAGTGTGTGTGAATATTTTGCTGAACTAAGCACTTACTTTTATAGGTGGGTGAGAGGATGTCAGATCACAACTTCTGAAGGGCTAGCAGACCTTTTGGTGAGGGGAAAAAGCCCTTAAACCTTTGCCTGAGGACATGAGAATCTGGTTAGCTGATAGGCAATGCAATACTGCAGATGAGTCGAGGAAAAACAGACCTACACCTAGCAAGCAGGGCATCACTGCACAGGAAAGGGACACCCAGTGCTGCTTATGGGTCTAAGAGAACCCATGGTGGGCAACCCAGACTGCCCCAACAGAGTATGCCGGTAGCAGGGGAAGCCACTAGTTCAGGTATACGTACAGGGCCAAAGGTTAAATGTTTTAAATGCAACCAGTGGGGCCATGTAGCATACAGATGTCCATGGAGGCAAGATGGAGAACAAAATTTGGGAGAGCCAGTAAGTGGGAATGACAAAATGCCAGCAGTAAGTTGTCTCGAGACAAAAAGAGTATCAAACTACTACAAGAGGTCATATCCTATCTTAGTGGATGGGAAAGAGGCCACTGCTAAGACAGATAGAGCCTCTGATCTAACCACTGTGAAGCCTGCAATGGTTAAAGAGGAGCATTATTGCTTGAGCAGTCTACTCCAGTCAGAGCTTTAGGAGGGACCCCATTCCAAATACCTTTGACTAGGGTTCACCTTGACTGGGAGGGTGGAAAAGGAAGCCAACAAAAGTAGGAGTGTTTGAGTATATCCTTGCAGATATCCTGATTGGGAATGATTTTGAAAATGCAGTACCTTCAGTGAATGCAGTTACACGCAGTCAGGCTTGGAGACAAGTATGTGGGTCTGGTAGCATGGGGAAGACCCAGACAGACTGCACACTTACAGCCAGGACTGGTGAGGTGGTTACTTCAGGGAGGGAGCTACCCTGTAGCCCCCTCCTACCCTGTAGCAGTGAGACTGAAGGTGAGCCACAGCTGCTTGTGGGTACTAATCTTCCCTTGGACAGAGTGACTGCAAGGGCAGAGGTGAGTAGTAGTACCTAGGCTGACAGTGAGGCACCGCTATCAGAGAACACCAGACTTCCTGTGGAAGGGGAGCTGGGAAGGGTCACTAAGGCAGAGCTGAGACAGGCTCAGCCCTCAGACCCTACATTACAAGGCCAGAGGGAGGTAACTAGTGAGGCACCTGATTCTCAAGGGAAGGGGGAATCTGTATACTGGGACAAAGGGTTACTGTATAGAGAGTGGTCCCTGAGGGAGGGCAAGAGGGTGAGAGAATGCAGCAGTTGGTAGTGCCCAGAGCCTACCATCTGGCACTTATAGCCATAGTCCAAGATATTCCTCTTATAGGTCATATGAGCATAAAACGTACAAAAAAACTTACTATGCAGAACATTTATTGACCTGGGATTTCCAGAGATGTAAGAGGGTACTGCAAGACCTGTGAGCAGTGCCAAAAGGTAGGCAAGGCAGAAGACAAGGTGAAAGCTCCTTTGATGCCTTTCCCTGTGATTGAAGAGCTGTTTTAGAGGGTACCTATGGACATTGTGGGGCCTCTGAATACCCCATGTTTCACAGGGAAAAAGTATACCCTAGTGGTAGTAGATTATGTTACCAGATACCCTGAAGCGGTGGCCCTGTCCTCCACTGAGGCAGAAAAGGTGGCAAATGCTTTGCTAAAATTTTCAGCAGGGTAGGTCTCCCAAAAGAAATACTGACTGACAGAGATGCCAATTTCACGTCAGACCTGCTGGCTTGTCTGTGGAAGTACTGTGGGGTGAAGCACCTAAAGACCATCCCCTTTCATCCCCACACTAATGGTCTTGTTGAGAGGTTAAACTCTACACTCAAGCCGATGCTACTGGCATTTGCAGACCAGTTAAAGAGGGAGTGGGACAAATATTTGCCCCATCTGTTGTTTGGTTGCAGAGACATGCCCAGGAATGTTTTTTCACTCTTTGAGTTGCTGTATGGGCACAGGGTGGGGAGACCTCTACATCTGACTCAAGATGAGTGGGAGGGTGAGTGTGAATCCCACAAGGAGTTTGTTGTGGCACATGTCCTAAACCTCAGGACAAGGTTCAGGGAACTCATGGGCTTGGCCCAGGAGAACCTGGCAGAAGCCCAACAGTAGAAAAAGGTCTGGTATGACACAAATGCTCAAGCAAGAGTATGCTGGAGGGCAGAAGGTAATAGTTTTCATTCCTGTCAGACACAACAAGCTGCAGGCACCTTGGGAGGGACCCTACAAGGTGGTAAGGAAGTTCAGTGATGTTAACTACATGGTAAAACTGCTTGGCAGGAGGCAAGAGTACAAACTGTACCATGTTAACATTATGAAGCCTTACCATGACAGGGAGGCCCTTGTGCTGAGTACTTACAGTACAAGGCAGGAGGAGTCTGAGGGGGATCTTTGGCTACAGGGTGACAGCCAGCCAAATCCCAAATTATTATGGTGGAGCCTAGGGTTACCAGTATATAATGGGACAGTGCAGCACTGTACTGGAGTCAACAATGCCAAGGCAGCTGGAAACACAAGACAGGGAATGGGGTAAAGCATCCCCACATAGTCAACCCTCTCAAGCAACGTTTCTCAAGGGTCACTTGAAAAAAACAGCTTGAGTTTTCAGGGCAGGGGGGGGGTGACACAAGGGGAAATACTGCCAACCCAGCTAGCTGGAATTTCGTAAATAATTATACGTCATTTGTGACTATTAATATGATTTATATAGAAATGTAACAGAAGGAGATACTGCCAGCCCATCTACCTGGAATTTTGTAAATAATTTTATGTCATTTGTGAATGCGTGTAAAGTACTGAGCTAAAATGTAACCACAGCATGCCCTGCTGGCTTAGACTAGAAGTATATATAAACTATTGTAATTGTGTAACTGCATATGTTTTAACAGTAGAAACTGGGTCATAAAAGGTTAACCTGAAAAACTTCAAGAAAATAAGTTGAAATTAAATTGTTTTACGATTGTGCTATAAAAGTTATCTCTCAGTTTCAGCGTAGGAGACAATGTCTAGAGCTAAAAGTTTTTTGTATTGTCTTGGAAGAGGAGTAATTACTAAGTTTGAGAAGCAGAACTGTTTTACTGTTTTATGACTTTCAGGATCTGCAAACAACTGAGAGATGTGTTTTTCACAGAGAAATGCTAAAAATGCTTGTACTTTCTGACAATGGGGGTAGCTTGGGAACTAAAGTCATGTGACAAAAAGTGATGTCATCCAAGCTAACCCTGCAGTAATATTTGATATTACTTTAAGAACTCTCTCAGATAGAGACTGGCATTTTGTATTTTGTCTTGGACCTAGCAAGAACATCCACTCATCATCAGATCTATACTTACCTTGCTGTATATATGCTGAAGGAACTGACATTATTCTATGATGCTATGCTGCTGGACAAGTATCTGAAATTGAATATTACCCCTAGGGGGTCTTTGTGTAGATAAACTACCTGCCTATGACTTTACTGACAATGAGGTTGATTTATTGGAGGAGTGGAAGCAAGTTTTTACTCATTGTAGTCTTAGTTGGTGGAGAATTTTGGTCAAAAGGAACCAGAGACAGTACGAGAAGGTTCGTAGTAACATTGAGGAGTTACAGGAGGCGTTGGCCAAGGAAACAGCTGAACAGCCCTTTACTGAGTGTATGAAGGGCATTTAAATCCATCTGGTTAAGGTTGAGAAAGAAATTGTGGATCGGAAGAAAAAGAAATTCAACTGTGATATAACGGACTTGGGTAAAGACCAAATGTTCCTATGGCAACGAAAACCAGGAAGAAGAGGGCGGGCTATCACCAGAGTCGCTGGAGATAGGTTGTTCACACCACGTGACTCTTCGGTCTCCTCTGGATCTGAAATGCAGGCTGGGAAGAAAAATGTTCCATTTGAAGACATTAGGCAACTGAACGAGACGGGACAATCACTGTAGAATGATTTTCAGTCCAAGGACAGAGGCCAGATTCTGAAAAATCGTGGGGGCAGGAGGAAATAGTGAAAATGAAGTTTTTCAGCAATTTAGTGAAGAAGCTACTGTGGATATATCTTGGGTGGCATATAGTAAGTACTTTGATAAACTGTGACTGATGTTTATTTTGGGTATGTATGCCTGGTCAGCTGCATATTATAAACTTATCAAATGCCACCATTACTAAAGACCTTGAAAATTTGCTGCTTAAGGGAAGCAAGTTTGTTCTACTTTTTTTCCATCTTTGGCAAATGTTATTGTGGACATTAAAAAGTTCTGTAGAAAATTGTATTTATGAGCGTATTTTGAAGGAAAACAAGCACTTGTTGAAACTGATAATGTTGAAATGTTTGATACTGAAGATTTATTGCTTGACATGTCTATACATGAAAATGAATTGGTAAATATGTTTTCTGAAAATGAAGGTGAAGGGGAAGTAGGTTATTTTACTGGTTATGGGAAATTAAAGGTGCCTCATTTTTCTTATTCTAGTACTTTCATTCCCCCGTAAATGTTTTGAAAGGGTATTATGTAAAAAAAAAAAATGGAACTTGAATATCATAAGTTTGCTAAATCTAGAAAAGTGTATAACTTATTTAGGGGTGAATGAGATACTTTAAAGTCATGTAGAAGCTCAGAATGTGATGTTAAATTTTGTCAGGCTGATAAGGGAGTAACTGGGTGTTGTTTTCCAAGGAGAATTATGATAAAATTGTTTTTTGATTTGTTAGTGGGTCCAGAATATGAAAAATTGACAAACAACTCCAGGAAACATTACAACAGTTAAGAGAAATTTTGGATAAAGGGAAAGACTTGTTTTTTTTTTTCACAGAGAGGGATGTAAGCAAGTTGTGTGTCAAATACCTCAAAGACCCTATTTTTTATGCCACCCCTAAAGTGCACAAGAATCTAAATGACCCCCCCCCCCCAGGTAGATCAATTGTGGCAGGTGTGGGATCATTTATCAAAATATTGGGATTTTTTTTTTGGATTTTCATTTAAAGAACCTTTTATATAAAATTCCTTCCCATATCAAGTGCACTGCTGATATTTGTCAGGAAGTGAAGAAAATTCAGTGGTGTAAAGATTTTTACTGGGCTACAGTAGATATTAAAGCTTTATGCACCAATATTAAAAGAAGGTAGAGATTAGAAGCAGTTCTTTGGATGATAGGGGAGGGACCACGTACAGCCTTTCTGGTGGAAGTACTTGAATTTTGTTTAACACATAATTATTTTTATTTTGGGGGTGATTATTTTTTGCAAAAGGAAGGCACAGCTATGACGGTTTCTTTTGCCCCCAGCTTTGCTATTATTTTTATGGCCTTTTTTGAGAATAGGTTTATTTATTCTACAGAATTTTTGCAAAGAATGTTATTTTTTAAGCTTTACATTGATGACTTAATTTTTATATGTAGGGAGAATCTGGATGTGTTTTCTATATTCATTGATCAGTTAAACCAGAATGAATTGGGATTGCAGTTTAATTTTACTGTGGATAGAATGAATATACAATTTCTGGATATTAAATTTTATGTCATGGTAGATTTGAAAGTAGAACATAAACCCCCTGTGAAGCCTACTGCAGTTAATAATTTTTTACAGGCCAGTAGTATGCACCCATCACATCTTATGGAAGCATTGCCTATAGGTGAATTTAAAAGGATTTATGAGAATACTTACAATAAGAATTTGGTGGGAGAAGAGTTTATGAAGGTAGAATAAAAATTGTTACAAAGGGGTTATTCTAGCATTAGTGTGAAAAAAGTTAAGGATTGTGTGTTAAAGGTAGGGGTAGGAGCTGTGGTAGGAGTCATAATAGTTATGAGGATTTTAAAAGAGATCATTCTGATCATGATACAGATAAGCAGGATAAAGTATTGTTTTCTGATGCCAGATTTTCCCCATTTTCTGATATCTTGAGGAGGTCAGTGAAATATTTGTGGCCTGTGGTATAAGAAGATAAGCAACTAAAGCATTTGTTCCCTTTACGTTACATTTCCTTATCAAAGGTATTTAAATTTAAGGGAGTTGTTAGGTTTTAAGAAGGTTTCTTTCCAGGGGGCTAATAATGGATCCTTCCCTTGTGGAAGATGTAAAGTATGTTCTAAGATTAAGAACATTTCAGGTAGAAAAATTAATAGCAAATTATTTTGTTCTATGGGAAGGTTTGCATGTGTTTCTTGAGGGGTGGTTTATATTGTAGGGTGTGGGTGTACTCCTGTGAGGTGGTATGTTGGACAGACAAAATGTATGGTAAAAGTTAGAATTCTTGAACATCTGGGACATATTAGAAATAGGAATTTGGACAGTGCAGTAGCTGAACACTATTAATGCACATGGGGGTTCTGAAGTTAGTTTCTTCTTTAGTGTGTTGGCTACACCTTTTCTTGCTAGAGATGGGGATTTTTTAGCTAGTTTGTTAAAATTGGAAAAGCAAGTTAATTCTAAATTATAATAGTTTAAAACTTAAAGGGGTATGAGTCTGGGTGTGAATTTAAATGTATACGTTATAACATTATATATATATGATGTTTTGTAACTTACTGTATATGGGAAAATATTTTACCCTTTTTAAGGGTATTTTTTTAAGCAGGTTCTTGTAGCAGATTATTGGGTGATGAGATGATTGTTTAATTGGAGCAGTTTGATATAAAATGGGAATGGCTGGTGGCTTAACTTATGTTATTCCTTGAAGGCTGTTTGCCGAGGTACCAGAAGCACCAATAAATGTTAGAGTTTGTTTCCAGTGACTGCCTTCTGAGTGTATTTTTTGGATATTTCATATTGCTGTGTGTTTGGACTTGCCTTGCTGTAAGTAAGTTTTTTAGGGCATAGTAACTTTTTAGATAAATTAGAAATATAGTAAAGATTACTTTAGATGTTTTCTGTACTTATTTGAGACCGTCTTGCAATGTTGTTTTAAATATTTCCTGTGATTTTGAACTCTGAACTCGCTGTGAATACATATTTAGTACTGTCTTGTTCTTTTATTATTTATTATTAAATATATTTAAACACATATTTGTAGCTGATATTTGTGAGACATACTTAAGCTTTTAGAGTACTTGCATATCTATTTGGTGACACTGTACAGGCCACTCCTAAACAGCCTTGCTCTTGGTCAGACTACCATTTGGATTAACAGTAATATTACACAGTAGGATTGGACACCCTTTGTTAAGGGTTTTAAAAGTAGCTGTTAAGACTGTTTGGTGGCAGTAGTCTGGACTGAAGGGGACATAGCTAGTAAACCTGTGCCTGCCTTTCCCTGGAGTGTGTGTGTTTGTATCTAAATCAAAATTCAAAGTCCGTGTGTGTCAGCTACTTGGGGAGGGACATGAAGCACTGTTTGGATGTTGCGGGTGCTGGAGGTTTCGGCTTGGCCACTCAGCTGAGATCTCAACCCTATAGCTGTGTCAGTGGAGAGTCTTACTGGGGATAGGGAGAAACCAGCCCCAGACTGACTGTGATCTCTGTGTGCTCTTAAGGGAAACTGTACTTTACTGTGTGTGTGTGTACTTGTCATCCTCCCATTGTGTATGCCCTCCTGTTGCCAGTTGTGAGAACGGAGGTTTCTTGATTACTGGGCCAGTGTTGGGGCATCACAACTCACATAAATGATTTATTTTGTAAAGAAAACGATACGAAGCATTTGCAAAGCACAAAATGCATTATTAATCAAATCTTATTCTCCTTTCAGCTTTTCCCAGGTAGGGGTCGCTACAGTGGATCACCTGTCCACTCATGATTGGCAGTAGAGTTTTACAGTGTCGAGTTGCCAGCCCAGTGCCCAACCTTCCACAGAAGGCACACACACACACACACACACACACACACACACACACACACACACACACACACACACACACACACACACACACACACACTTAGGGCCAATGTAGAGTGTCCAATCCACCTACAGCATGCCTTTGAGCTGTGGGAGGAAACTGGAGCACTGGGAGGAAACCCAAATGACCACAGGGAGGACATGCAGACTCCGCACAGAAGGCACCCCAGCCGAGAATTGAAGCATAGAGTCTCTTGCTGTGAGGTGACAATGCTAACTGCTGCACCAGCATGGCCACCCTGCATTATTAATCAAATGAGTAGCACAAAAGGCATTATTAATCAAACACAAGGCACAAAATGCATTACTGATTAAACGAAATATTCGAAACGATATTTGATAGAATTATCAGAAATACTTTTGTGGGTGTTCAGAGCTACTTCCGATTTGCATAACGAGCATGTTAAAAATAAAACGAGCCCAAGCAAAAGTATAATGAGCATGATAAGAGGTCAAATGGCCATAACGAGTTGAATAAAAGGGCAAAATAAGTATAAAAAAGCAAGGTGACTGCATGTTTTTTTAGTAAACGACCATGTTTTGACATAAGCTACTATTTCGCATTGACTAAAGCTATTCAAAGTATAACTAGAATTCTTTGAAGAATTTCAGTGTGTGTAAAGTGTTTGCAGTGTGTGCTTTATTACAATATAATTATTTTGAAGAGTTTACTGTGTGCAAAAGTACAGTTATTTTGCAAAGTGCAGTCAGAATACAGCCATTTTGAGAAGTTTCTTGTGCTGTGTACAGTTCATTCGGAACGTGCAGTCATTTCAAAATGTTTCTTACAGTGATAAGGAGTGGTTTCACAAAGTATATTGGTTTCAATGTGTTCTTATGCTACGGAGACTTATTTCACAAAGTACAGTTATTTCGACGAGTCTGTTGTGCTGTTGAGCATAGTTACAAGTTCTGGCATAAATTTCTGTCATATATATGTGTGTATGTTTGTATATAATTCCAAGGGTCTTTATTACTGCATGTTGATACTGCAGAAGCATTTTGCAAACCCAGTCCACTTGTCTGATCATAATACTGCAGAGAATTGGGAAGTATTTGAGCAGGAATACTATATTTTCATACAAGCAGCTTTTTCTGATAAAGATCCACATACAAGGATATTTATTTTATTTAACTTAGTGAGGTCAGAAGCCACTGAAATAGAGTATTCATTTGTGTATGCACCCGCAGTATATGCAGGAGAAGGGGAAACCATCATATTTTTGTACAAGTTGAATAAAGGGAGGACCCTGAGTGCTTGAAGCATACATTTAGAGAAATGTGTAACCCCCAGACAAATGTTACATTGCAGCGGCACCTATTTTACACAAGGGACCAAAAGCCAGGAGAAACTTTTGCAGCTTATATTACTGACTTGAGAAACAAGGCTAAAATATGCAGAGTTGATGATCTGAAAGACAAGTTGATAAAAGACAGGCTTGTATGTGGTGTTAATACTTCTGCAGTGAGAACAATTTTGCTTCATGATAGTGACTTAACATTGAGCAAAACTATAAAGATTTGTCAGATATATGGGCTTACAGAAAGGCACACAAATACAACCCTCAGATTCAACCCTCTACCCTGATCCTGGGTGACTTTAACTACCCAGTCATAGAGTGGAAGACCTATTCTAGCCCAAACATGAACGCCCAGATATTCCTAGACTTTGCCAATGCCAATGCAATGGATCAACTGGTCAACACCCCTACGAGAGGTGAAAATATCCTGGACCTGGTCCTAGCCAAGATGAGCAGCCACTGTAGAACTCCTACAGTGTCATCCTCCTTGGTAAGATCCGACCATAAAGCGATCACTTTTGAAGTCACCATCTCCCCTGACCAGGGTCAAACAAAAATTCTTTTCCAAAGCTGACTACAATCTTCTCAGAGCAGATATAAGCAGTTTCACAGACACTGTCCCTTCAGTTGGAACTAGCAATAATGTCCAAGCCTACACCAAAAAACTATATGAGCACCTACATAGCTGTATGGACTCAGCAATATCTGACAGGACCAAATCATCTTCCTCAAGGAAGAGCAAACCTGTCTGGTGGATAGTGGCAATAAACAAACTCTATAATAATAATAAAAGGAAAAAATTGCTATCCAGGGCCAAGAAGGAGCAGGTGCCAAGTTGGACGCAATCTCTCCTTTGTCTGAACAAGCAAGTAAGGTAACTGGTGAACTCCTCTAAGGCTAACTTCGAGTCCAAATAGGCCACATCCACCAAGGACAATCACAAGGCCTTCTTCACATATGTCCGCAATTTCAAAGGCAACACCCAAATCTGCTCTGAACTGGTGGTCAGTAACACCACATACACAAGTGCAATAGATATAGCCAACCTGCTGGCAGGCAGGTTCAATGAAAACTTAACCCCCTCTCCCCCCATCAGTAAACCAGGACATCCCCAGCACATGCCCCCCCTCCCCTCACCACCTGGAAGCAGATCCTGAATGCTTTCTCAAAGGCAAAAAATATAGTCTCCATGGGACCCGATAACATCCCTGGCTGTATCTTTCATAAACTCAGGCATGAGCTCTCAGCTCCATTAGACACCCTATTCAACCAAAGCCTGAGCACCGGCTTCATCCCAGCTGAATGGAAGACAGCCACTGTCATCCCTCTACACAAAGGTGGAGCATCCACTGACCCAGGCAATTATAGGCCCATCAGCCTAACTAGCCTGATCTGCAAAGCCATGGAATGCATTATCATGGACCTTATAAACAAGGATATTGGCAACTTCCAAATGCTTGACCCCACACAATTTGGTTTTGTCAAAGGAGATCATGCCTGTTAAACTTGGTCGACTTCTTTGAAACATTCATCAAAGTCATGGAAGGGGGGATGACGGTGCACACAGTCTACCTTGACCTAGCCAAAGCCTTTGACAGTATTCCCCACTTGAGCACAATAGATAAACTCTCCCAGCTAGGCATCAACCCGTATGTTACCAGATGGGTAGCTAACTGGCTCACTGTCACTCAAAGTAGGGGAAGCCACCTCTAGTAGCAGACCCGTAATGAGCAGTGTACTCCAAGGATCAGTCTTGGGGCCTCTACTGTTTGGGATATACCTTTCTGAGGTGCAAGTCAAAACCAGAGTCTGTGGCTGACCAAGTTTGCAGATGGCTGCAAGCTGGGCACTGTCTTAAATTCCCCTAGTGATGTGAACATCCTCCAAGACGGCCTTACCCAAAGTAATGACTGGTGCCAGAAGTATGGCCTCAAACTGAATGCCAAGAAATACATCATTATCCCCTCTGGGGAAAATGTCATCCCCACTAATTATGACATTAATAACAGCGTACTAAGCATGCAACCAATTGTGAGGGACTTGAGCACCCAGGCTGACAGCAGCCTGACTTCTGACCACCACGTTGTCTCCACTGTATGGAAGGCTTTCTACATGGCCCACCTCATAAATAAGGGTATTTCATCCAGGAACAAGGAGGTCATAACATCCATGTACTCCTCCCTTATCAGACCCATTATTGAGTACAATGCCCCCTTTGGCATGTACCTTGCCAAACACATGCAGCAGTTGGAGACCACAGAGGTTCCTAACCAGGAAAATCCAGGGTCTCAAACACTTATCCCATACGGAAAGGCTAAAAGCCCTGTCGCTCAACTTAGTCTCATAGAGACTGCTCAGAGATGACCTGTGTCTGGCATACAAGGGCATTTCAGACCCAGCCTTGATGGAGTTGCTGCATACTCGTAAGACAAACTCCACTCACGCATCCCGCACGCAAGGCATTAACCTGGTCTATGACATTAATAGAACTTGTTGGCAGGATAGATTTGTGTCCCAAAGACTCCCCTGTCTGTGGAATAGTCTCCCTCTCCATGTTAAGCAGAGTAACTCTCTAACCCTCTTTAAAAGGAACCTGGACGACTGGGTGGGAAACAGAAAATACACCCCTGGGATCCCACCTGTGTCCCTACAGGACAAGGGAAACATGTGCTGACTTTGAGGGAACAGGTGCAAAATTCTTGGTTAAGCTTATAAGGGCCTCTGAGCCAATAGCCTAGTATCATCCTATGAACCGAAATATGCTTACAATTAATAAGATCATGGTTTCAACAGCCTCTAGAGCAAACATAGACAGCATGCAGGATGTGGTTGCAGAAACAGGCCTAAGCACATGGCAACTGCAGCCTTTGCACAATTTCCAGGGAGAACCCATAACTTTCCGGCAAGTTCTAAGACTAGCTCAGTGAAACTGACATGCTCAGTGCAGCATAAGGGTGAGTAGGCAAAACCCAAGTCAAGTCTTATTGTTAACTGTCATAATTGTGGTGCCAATCATGATTCTAAAAGAGAAAAGTGTTTAGCATTTGGTCAGCAATGCCACAAGTGTAAAAAATGAAACCACTTTGAAAAGTTTTGTAAATCAAGCAAGCCTCATTCATTTACTAAGAAAGGTCACTCACAAAAGCAAGTTGATCATATAGAAACCTGCAACTCTACTTTCTCTGTAGATGGTGCATCTGTGGTTAGTGAAAAGGTTAATGCAGTAGATTTGCTGGCAAAGAATGAAGTGTTTTGTACTGTCCTGATCAATGGTAAACCCACAGACCTCAAAGTAGACACTGGTTCAAAGTGCAATGGTATGTCAGCAGAAACATTTGCTAAAGTAAGAGCTGGTGAAAAACTTAATTTGGCCAACTGTGTGAAGCTTGTTGCTTATAGAGGTGAAGAGATTCAAACCTAAGGCTCAGTGGTGCTTTCATGCTATTCAGCTGGGAAGAGTTACAGCTTGCAATTTTATGTATATTAAGTCTCAGAGACAGTTTAAGAATGAAACTGCTTTCTTTTACCAAAGAAGTCCATCATGTAAGCACATGTCCTAGTTCCAGTTTCACTGATGCTATTTTTTTCAGAGTATGCTGATATTTTCGAAGACAAGCTAGGCAAACTTCCAGTTGTGTATACCATGAAGTTACACCCAGAGGTCAGTCCAGTGGTCAGACCAGCAAGAAAAGTTCCAACAGCTATGCAGGACAAAGTCAAGGTCCAGTTAGATAAAAAAAAAAGCAACAAGGTGTGATTTGTTCAGTCACAGAACCAACTGAATGGGTATCTTCCATGGTAGTTGCTCATAAGAAAAGCTCAGATGAAATCAGAATATGTACTGACTCTAGAAACTTAAAAAATAAGTTATGTACACACCATAACATTCCATCTGTGTAGTTGTACTTTATTTGTCAAGCACTCTCTCCTGTATACCAGAGCAGTACAATACTGATAAGGTCAGGAGGAAGGAGGGAGGGACGGTTAATGACAAATGAAGTACAACTACACAAATGGAACGTTATGGTGAGTACATAACTTCTTTATCTGAAGTAGTTGACTTCATTTGGTCATCAACCTATGAGACTATGAGACAGGGTCCCCAGCTACCAAAAACCTGGGTGGCCCTCAAGGAAGGAAATTCCAGAGCACCGCGGAGCCAAAGGATAATCTACCTCTAGATATCATGTAATGTGAAATAAAGGTGTGAGATGAGGACCAAGTAGCCGCAGAACAATTATCATCCAGAGACACCCTGGACCAAAAAGCTGCAGAGGTAGCCATGGACCTGGTGGAATGAGCTTTAACTTGACCCAGAGGGGAAATGCCTTTGTCTGCATACACCTTAAAGATACATTGAGAGATTCAGAGGGCGACAGTCACTCTTGAGATTAGTTTACCCACAAAGGGTCTAGAATAGGAAAAAAATAACTGGTCAGACTTGCGGAAGGACTTAGTCCTATGTAAGTAGAATCTCAATTGTCTAAATATATCCAACAAATGCAATTTATATTCGCCCCTGTTCTGAAAATTCGGAAGGAATACAGGGAGGTAAATTGTCTGATTAATATTAGTCTCCGAAGCAATTTTGGGTAGGAAAGATTGAGTAGTACTTAAGAGAAACCCTGTCCTTATAGAAAATCATATACGGAGGTTTAATGGATAAAGCTTGAAGCTCCGATACCCTCCTAGCTGAGGTGATAGCCACTAGGAAGGCGGTCTTCCATGACAAAAACTGTAAGTCTACCAATGTTGCGGGCTCAAAGGGGGAAGAAACCAGAGCCTGTAAAACAAAGATAATGTCCCAAGGAGGTGTAGGATCTTTTATTGGAGGTCTCAGGAGAAAGGTGCCCTTCACAAAGGTTTTGCAAAGTTTGGAGGAAGCCAAAGATGTCATGTTCTCCCCAACTTGGAAATTACAGATGGCAGCCAGTTGTACTTTGACCATAGAAGAGCTAGAGCCCTGTTGAAAACTACCAGCCAAAAATTCCAAAACTGCCAGAACTGGAGCCATGAAAGGATCCAAGTCCCGCTGAGAAGCACAAATAGAAAAATGTTTCCACTTGCTACGATATAGTTTCCTGGTAGACAACTTGTGAGCAGCCACCAAAATAGTCTTAACCGGGCAAGATAATCTGGGAGTCCTAATAATCAAGGGAACTGCAGCAGCCAAGTGGTGAGCTTCAGACTGTCCAGGTCTGGGTGAGGAATCCCCGAAGGGTGTGATATGAGATCTGGAACCGGATCCAAGATCCATGGTGGAACTACAAGGTAAGAACAATGGAAGGGGAAACCAGACGTGGCGAGGCCAGAATGGGGCAATGAGGATCACCTTTCTCCCCAGCCTGCGAGCTTTCTGAAGAAACTTCATTATAAGACGTAAAGGAGGATAAGCATAACGAAGCACGGGAGGCCAAGCATAGATAAGAGCATCCCTGGGGGTTCCCCCTGTGGGGGGGGTTCAGAACAAAGAACTTGCTGCACTTCACATTGGAAGGAGATGCGAAGAGATTGCAGCAAGGCTGACCCCATACGAGGAAGATCTGCTCCGCTAAAGAAGGGTTCAGAAACCACTTGTAAAGCATCAGAATAGTCCTGCTGAGTTTGCCCGCGAGTATGTTGGACCATCCCAGAATGTGCGTTGCCACCAGAAACCAGCCGGTGGAAATCACTCATTCCCACACTCTCATGGCTTTGCGACAAAGGGGATAAGATCTGGTTCCTCCTTGTTTTTTGATGTACCAGATCACAGACATGTTGTCCGACTGGATTGCAATAGGCCCCAGAGGAAGAAAGACATGAAAGGCCTGCAACGCCAAAAGGACCACCCTCATCTCTAGAACACTGATATGCAGTTTGGCCTCATTTGGGGACCACGTGCCTTGGACTGTCCTTCCCGAGCAATTCCCCCCAAACTGGGATGCGTCTGTGGTCACCGTGGTCTGGGGTGGAGTAGCAAGAAATGGGAGTCCCTCAATTAGGTCCGGAGAGAGGACCCACCAGCAAAGAGACTCCCTGCAAGCTGCAGAAATATGTATCAGATGGTCTAAGGGAAGGTCTAGTAAGGACCACTGAACTGCTAGTGTCCACTGTAGCACCCACATATGTAGACGTGCACATGGAAGAAGAGTGATGGTGGCTGCCATGGAACCTAGAGCCCACAGCACCATCTCTGCTGAAGAAGGACTTGACTGGATGACTTGGGAAACGTGAACACATAAGTTCTGCACCCTCTCCGGGGTGAGATAAACCCTCATCTGGGTGGTATATAACCGGGCCCCTATAAATTCTAGAGTCTGGACCAGGGCCAGAGATGATTTGGCTGTGTTTATCATAATCCCCAGATGATTTGCTAATGTCAGGAAGTAGTCTCTGTCTTGCGAAAGTAGATGCTTGGTGGGGGAGTGAGGAACCAATCGTCTAGGTACGGAAAGACCTGAATTCCCTGAAGCCTCAGTTGAGCCACCACAACTGCCATGACCTTGGTGAACACCCTGAGGGCTGTGGTGAAACCGAAGGGAAGGACTTGAAACTGGCAATGACTGGCCCCTATCCGGAAGCGGGGAAACCTCTTGGAGCATCTGTTCATCTTTACATGACAGTACGCATCCTGGAGATCTATCAAGCCCATCCAATCGTTCTCCTGCAGATCAGGCAAGATGGATTGCAGAGTGACTATCTGGAATTTTTCCTTGGCAACTGTCAGGTTTAGGTTGGAAAGATCCAGAATGGGTCTCAAGTCCCCCGTTTTCTTTGGCACCAAAAAGAACCTGGAATAGATGCCCAGTCCAGATTGATCTGGGGGGACAGGTTGGATGACTCGCTTCTTTAGCAGCTGGTTTATTTCGAGAGTTGCCACCTCTCTTTGCCCAGGTGTGACGCCTGGGAGGTGTCTTGGGAGAAGAGGTGGCTCTAAGAAAGGGATGGAGTAGCCTTTGGATATAATGTGTAGCACCCAACAGTCTGTTGTAATGGACTCTCACTCCGTCAGGTGCAATGAGAGACACCCCCCCCGACTGTCTCCAGAGATGAGCAGTAGGGCAATCTCTCACAGCTGTTGCGCAGACCTGTTTGAGAAAGGTTCTCGAGACCCGAAATTCCTCGGACCCACTCTGCCTCTGGGCTGGTGTCTATCGTAACCCCCCTCTGCCTCTGGGGGAAGATGAGTCCTGAGTGTCCTGGGAGTACTGAGATTTTCAGAACCACATCTTCTTCGTCCCACACTAATTCCTCGAAAAGGATCTTTGAGGAGTAGAGAGGCAGACCCAGACGGCAGATTGAACTGTGAGAACTGACATAGCCAGAGCCAGGCGTGTCTCCTCATGGCAACGCCGGAGCCAGCTGCCCTTGCTGCTCCTTCTATAGCATGAGAAAGGAGGCACATGGATGTATTGGAGACCGCTTTTAGAGTGGCCATCCGCATGGAGAAGGCCTGTTTCTTCTCCAGCAACGTGGACTCCGGGGGTGACTCCACTACCTCCTTGACTAGATCCTGCTGAAGTTGAATAACATGTGCTAAATAATTCAGTGCCCTTACAGAAAAGGTAGCTGAAGCATAGACCCGCTTCCCTAGGTAGTCCGTAGTCCTTGACTCTCGGTCCAGAGGATGGACTGTGGAGCTCTCCTGAGCAAGCTCTTTGTTTGTGGCAGCTGCCACCACCATAGCATCTCCCAGGACCCCTTACTCCAGCTAGTCCTGTCACAGTGGGGGCTAAGGACCTTATCTGAACATCTAGGAATAGGCTCCACTGTGTCCGGCTCCTTCCACGCCCAAGATGTAATGAGGTCCACAACTGGATCTGCGGGAGGGGACACCCATAAAGTAGATGGCCCTGTGCCGAAAGCCTCCAGGAACACCGACTCGTCGGAGGTTGGCTTTTGGGCAGACCACCCTCCCCTTTGACACAGAAGTTCCATGATGTCCCCAAAGGAAACATTGTCGGGATGATTTGGGGAAGCCTTGCCCTTCCTGCAATCAGTGTCATCTGTGAGGGATTCTGAAGAGGAGGCCAGGTGCCTCACTTTGCACAACCTTTTGTGGGGAACCTCCTTAGTGGGACTCACAAACCACCTGTTGTGTTCTGATGGGAGCTACCTGGGGCAAATTTGGCACGGGCTGTCCCAAAGAGTAGAAAATGGTCAGAGCCACACACAGGGCCAAGGGAGTCAGGGCGGAATCCGAAGAGGAAATGATCAGGGGTCTTGACCCACTTGAGAGGATCCTCTCAACCACGTTGAATGCCGAAGAAGTCTGAGCTCCCAGGGACACCAAAGAGGGGGCCGCTCTCCTCAGGTCCAATGAGGGAGTCAAAGCCTAGCCCCCACGCAGCCAAGATGCCAAGGAGACTGCGCTCCAAAAAACTTGGAGCTGACAGAACCCCCTCGGATCTGACCCCAAGGTTACTGCTCCGAGAGCTCAGATCCGAACTCGGATCCGACACACTCAAGGCAATGGCCGGTGTCAAGGTGCTAGGTACCATTGGTGCCGACTCCCCCACCTCGAGACCTCTCGGATCCAAGGGCTCCGAAACCGAAGGTCAGATCAGAGAAGGGGCAATGGGTGTAAAAAGGGGATGCGAATCCCCAGCTTCAGGGGGGGAGAGGGGGCTGGTAAGACTCCCAACTGGATCTGGGTGCGTATAAATTTCCGCATCATTTTATCCAGCTCAGTCTCACTTAAACAGCACATACAGAGCTAAGAAGATGCCACCGACACTGGCCTGGAGTGCCAGTGGTGGGAAGCACTAGTGTGCAGTCTAGACTCCTCCAGCTCCACAGAAAATCTGGGTGTACGGAGCTGGGGGGTACTAGGCCTCGGAGGAGTCCTACTCTTGGGTGGAGGACCCGTCGGAGCAGAATGGTCTGGCGACCTCTTCCTTGGCTTGTCTTTCTTAGGTTTATCCCCCTCCACAGGCCTGGAAATGGGAAGTTGAGTCCCAGGAGCCTGGGAAGGGGACGAAGCAGTAGCAGCCAGAGACGCGACCAAGCTGGTTGTAGCATGGACGGCTGTCCCCGAAGCTGGCAGGAGACTCTTCATAACTAACTTAGCCCTCCTGTCTTTGAGGGCCCTCGGGTTAAAGCCCACACAAATAGAGCAGGCCATCAGTAAATGTGGCACGCCTAAGCACACCACGCACAGAGTGTGGCCATCAGCTGGAGAGAGCCTGTGGCCACACTCTGTGCACTTCCTGAAGACAGGCTTCAGAGTATCTGCCATGCCTGGGAAGATCTCTCTCTCTCTCTCTCTCACACACACACACACACACACACACACACACACACACACACACACACACACACACAAATCCCTAGGGGTGACGGGGGACGAGGGAACTACCACAAAGATATACACAAAAACTCACTTTTTGTTTTTTGTTTTTTTTAACACAATGCACAAAGCGAGGTAGGGGAGGTTAAAGGGGGAAGAAAAGGGGAACCTACACTCAAAATACCCATAGAAAAACGACACTTACCCAACAATAAGCCTGGAGCTCAGTGACAACGATGCTATGCTTTTCAGCAGCAAACGAGATCTGGGGGAAGGAAGGAGATTTGAGGGGCATTATGAGTAAGGGGAGAAGCTTGGAGCTCAGATCAGATGCTAGTGAAGCGGCAGTCTCGGATCCGATCCGGATCCGACTACCCACAGGTTGATGACCAAATGAAGTCAACTACTTCAGATCAAAGCATTAAAGAGGCCCCATCATCCTATGCATACAGTTGAGGAGGTTGCTACACTCATGCCAAATGCCACCGTTTTTTTCTGTCTTAGATGCAAAGAGTTCATTTTGGCAAGTAATGCTTGATCGCAAATCTTCACTACTGACTACATTCAATACACCATTTGGTAGATACAGATTTCTCTGAATGCCTTTTGGAATAAATTCTGCTAGTCAAGTCTTTCAGTGTGCAATGGAGCAAAATTTTTTCAGGTTATCCGTGAGCTATCATAGTAGATGATTTACTAGTTGGAGGTACTGGTGAAGCAGAGCATGACGGAAACCTCAGGAAAGTTCTAGACAGAGTGCGTGAAGTGAATCTAAAGCTCAATCTTCTGAAATGTAAATTCAGGCTACCAGAAGTTACCTATGTAGGTCATTTATTTACCAGTACAGGCTTACAACCAGACCCTTCCAAACAAACAGGCATTCTCGAGATGCCAGCTCCAGACAATGTCCAAGCTTTACAGTGTTTCCTTGGTATGGTTAACTATTTGGGCAAGTTTATACCAGACTTCAGTGAATTATTATCACCTTTAATAGAGCTGACACATAAAAATGTTGCCTGGTCATGGTTAGAATAGCACCAGAGAGCATTTGATGACCTTAAACAGAAAATTGCAAGTCCACCTACGTTGAGATGTCTACAAACCAGTAATTCTTTCCTGTGATAATTCAGAGTTCAGTCTTGGTACAGTTATTTTTCAAGAGGGCAGACCAGTAGCCTACACATCTAGAACTCTTACCCAAACTGAGATGCAGTGTGTTCAAATTGATAAGACACTTTTGGCAATTGTGTTCCCATGTTCAAAGTTCCATGATTATATTTCTGGCAGAACTATCCAGGTTGAGATTGATCATCAGCCCCTAGTCACTATTTTAAAGAAGCCTATGCACACATCTCCAGCAAGACTACAAAGAATGACACTCAGATGACAAAATACAACTTCAAAATGGTCTATACAAAAGGCAGACTTCTTTATCTGGCTGATACCTTATCCAGATCACCCAGAAATAACACAGAAAAGCTTGATGCAGAAAATTTTGACTGATGTCATGGAGGTGCATAATTTTTCTACCACAAGAGCTGATGAGCTAAGAGAACATACAAAGACTGATCCAGTTTTAAAAAAGCTCAACCACTTCATCAAGGTTGGATGGTCATCAAAGCAATCTTGTGCACCAACAGAAGTGCAACCTTATTTTCCTTACAGAGATGAGATGTTGATGGAAGATGGTATCATTTTCAAAGGTCCTAAAGTTATTGTTCCTACTTCCTTACAACATGAGTACATCCAAATTTTGTATAGTGACCACCCAGATTCCAAAGATACCAAAAAAAGTGTGAGAGGACTAGTCTTTTGGCCTTCTCTGTTGAAAGACATTGATAAAGTGCTTTCATCTTGTTCAGTATGCAACGGTGCTAAACTGCATTTGCAAAAAGAGCCACTTCAGCAAAGCCAGATTCCTGAACTACCTTGGTTAACAGTAGCCACTGACATATTTGAGTGGAACAATCAGAGTTACTTAGTGTTGGCTGACTCTTATTCAAACTGGTTCGAGATCGATCTGCTACCAGTTCTAACGTCCAGTACTGTTAATACTAAGTTGAAACATCACGTCTCAGTCCATGGTAGTCCACACAAAGTTATTTCTGACAATGGTACCCAGATTACCAGTCAGTTATTTCAGAAATTTGCAAAACAGTGGGACTTTATCCATATTACTAGCAGTCTGGAATACCCCCAGTCGAATGGCCTGGCTGAGCATGCAGTATGAAGTGCAAAGCAATTACTAGAGAGGTCAAAGTGTGACAATACCAATATCTTCTTGAATTTGCTTAATCTCAGAAATATACCCTGTGACAACTTACTTGGCTCTTCTGCTCAGAGACTTCTATCTAGGCAAACCAGAAAAACCTTGCCTATCAGTTCCAGTTTGTTGATACCTAATGCTAAAATCACCAGAGCAATCAATGCCCGACTATTTAAAAAGCTTTCTTTTCAGAAGTCCAGCTATGATAACATGAGCAGACGTCTTTGTCCATTGAAAGAGGGAAAGATAATGATGCAAACAGTGAAAGGTTTTGATCGAATTGGTTAAATGACAGGTATATGTGCCGAGCCGAGATCCTACTTAAAGGAATCTGAGAGTGTAGTATAAGAAGAAATCACAGGCATCTTCTTCCAGTGTCTGAATCAATATCGCAGTATCATACCTGTGATACAGACTCTAGATCTCAGAGCAACCCAGACGATGTTCCTGTTGAAGGACATGTCTCAGTACCTATTCCCATTCCTGATGATGTCCCAGACGTCCCTGAAGCTGAACATTCATTAAAGACAGTCCCTGTTGCTAACCCAGTTCTAATTTTTATGTCACATGATCAGGTCATATTTCTACACCTAGTACAAAACTACCTGGACATGATTGTTTTATTTGTATTTAGTTCTGTATAATTCCATGTCAAGGATCATTTCTGTACATGTCAATGAATGTTATCATTTTCAGTGCATGACTTATTTTTCAACGAGGGAGGATTGTAGAACAGAATATGTGTTGTAACTTTAAGAAGCATTTCAGAGTGAAGGCACGTGCATATAAATAGAAAGCATGTGCAGGCAGCAATGCCATTTTGAGAGAACAGTCAGAGTGTTAACATGTATGAGTGCAATAGTCAGTCTGTTTATAAGTTTAAGTTTAAGTTACTAAGCCTCGATCCTGATGTGTCTGTACATAATAAAGCTGGTTGAACCAAACCCACAACTGTTCGTCTGTTTTACCCTGACCAGACGAGCAACAGAAGCTACCTGCCTGGAGAAATCCAAGATTTCCCCATGACCCTTCCCTGATGCAGAGGTTAGAGCTGAACTGTCTAGCGCCAAGGCCCCCGAGGGGAAGGGACGTCTGTTAATCTTAGAGTTGAACCCCCACCCCTGGATCCACCATCGAAGCTACTGCTCCAAGACCCCTCCAGCTAGACAAGGTCAGTGCTGGCTGGATCAGAGAAGACAGTGGCGTTGACTACAGCCAGGTCTTCAGATTCAACCCAGACAATCCCGAGAAACATCTTTATTAAATTATCATGTACGACATAGGCCATGTTATATTTATATAAATGACAAACCATAGCGGCACAATCTCAGTTGCAAACATTATATATTCCAAACCATGCGACACAACCATAGCTGCAAACACTATACATCAGTTTTAACAAATCCATTCATTGTTAGTCAGTAATTACACAGCTCATTCAAATCCTGCCTTCTTTTAAACCTCATTCCCTCTATCCATGTATTGATCCCACAGTTCCCATTTTTTCCTATGTAATTTGCTCCTACCCTTTTCTAAAGATCCCAGTTCCAGTTGTTTTAACTCAGTTACTATCTTCACTACTTCTTATAAAGTTGGTTTAAACTTTGATTTCCATTTTCTACTAATTGCTTTTTTGGCAACCATCATAATTAGACTCAGCAAGGCCTTACTATGTCTAGGCAATTCTTAGTTTGTATCATAGCTCAAAAAATAATTTCCCTAGTCACTCCAACTTGTTCATCCAGCATCTCCAACAGAGCAGTCTGCATGGACTCTTTAAAGTCTACCAACTCATTACACTCCAAAAAATATGTTGCCAGTTACCTCTTTCTGCCTCATCACACCTCCAACATCTGCTGCCTACCTGAGGAAAAATTCTTTATGGTCTGCTTGGGGTATAAAAATACCTATGTAAGCACTTCCAGGCAAAGATCTGAAATCTTCCAGATTTTGTTGCAAGTTTGGGAGACATACATATATCCCCCATTGTTTTTTTGTGAACTAATTATCTAATCTCTTTCATAGTCCTTCCTATCCTCCTCTGATTGACTGTTATAGTTACCATGCAATATTTTATATGCTCTACTAATTATTCCTTTCTTAATGGCAACTTCTGTTCTAGATTGTACTAAAACTCTAGCAGTGCTGGTCTTTCTTTTAGGACCCCCTATTTCTTTCTCTTTGCCTATACTCCGATAGCAATCCTTCATATGGAAGGCAGTCTTAAGCCTGCAGTCCAAATAATTTCTTGGGATTTTCCCATTCTATTACCTTTTCCTCTCTAGTTATTTGCTCCCAGTACCTTGGTTCTCCAAACCATTCCCGCCCTCTCTTGCTTATTGTCTGCATCTCTAATTGCAGTCATCCCTATTGGCAGAATCTCCTTTCTCCATTTCCATGTTGGTTTAATTCTTAGAAGACTTTCTGCCACTTTATGAATATAATATTCTCTATGACTATTGCTGTTCTCTTTAAAGGTCTGCATCCAAAATCCCAGACTCTCCCTGTTACTTGAGCTTCCCCCTGTTTCATCATCATATCTTTTCACTTTGAATGATAGGTTTCTGTTTGTGCTATGTATAGGAGCCTCAACTGTGTTGCTCTGGAATACCCTTTCAACTTGGATAATCTCAATCCGCCCTGTTCTTTTGTAAGAATAAGCTTAGCCCACTTGACTCTTGCTGACTTCTCCTCCTAGATAAAATAATTTAGCTCTTTATTAATTGCTATCCACAACTTCTCCTCTGGTTGATAAAAATATGTCTGACCAGTGTACAAAACTAAAGGGACAAACATTTTAACTGCTTATACCTTACTATTAATATGTCTATAACAGAGCTTCCATTTTCAGTTTTTGTATTATCTTTTTAGCCTCTTCCCACATATTCTTAGCTGCAACACACCAGCATTATTTTAATCCATACTCCTAAATGCTTCATTTTATCATGTCCCCATAAATATGCTGAACCAGTTTGTATGTGGGTACATAATTTACCGCTATTGCTTTTGTTTTTGCTTCACTAATTTTGTGTCCCAGAAAGGTTTGAAACTGTCTCAGTTGTTGTTGTTTGTCTTTCGGCTTTTTCCCGGTAAGGGGTCACCACAGTGGAACTCCGGTCCGTTAATGATTGGCAGTAGATTTTTACAAAACGGCGAGGTGCCAGCTCGACGCCCAACCTTCAACGAAGGCATGCCCATTTACACACGCATGTCTTTCAAATGCTATCCAACCGTGGAGAGGACATGCAGACTCCACAAAGAAGGCACTCCCAAGCCGAGAATCGAACGGGAGAATATCTTGCTGTGAGGTAACAACACTACCGCTGTACCACTGCGGAATACTGAAACTGTCTCAGTGTTCCACAATACTGTAATGTTTCTTTCTGGTTTTGTCAAGTATAAAATAATGTCATCAGCAAATAGAGCCAGCTTTTCTTGACACCATACCAATTATATCCTTGAATTTCGAAGTCCCTTATTTTCTTGCCAATGGTTCTAAATATAAAGCAAATAAAAAAGGAGACAGAGGATACACCTGCCTGGTTCCCCTGTTTAAGCAGAGATTATTAGAGAGGACTCCACCCACTACAATGTTTGTCTCTGATCCTTCATATATACTTCTAATCAACCTTATAATTTTAACAGGAAATGCAAATGCTTCCATTGCGCTGCTCATAAAATCCCAGCTTACTTTGTCAAATGCTTCCTCTGCATCGAGACCCACCCAGCAACAGTGGTATTTTCTTACATTCTGCTTCCCACTGGATAATCACTGTTCTGTTTATGTTGCCAAATGTTTGCCTCCCCTCCACAAAACCACACGGATCCGTATCTATTCATTTTGGCATCAATTTTGCCTTTTTTTTTAGCCATTATAGACATAAACACTTTATAATCACGATTTAGTATTGAAATGTCCCTGTATGAAGCTGGATCTGATGGATCATTGCACTCTTTAGGTAGTACAGCTACTACAACTTTCTTCCAGGATGTTGATATTTCTCCTCTTAAAATACTGTTAAAACCTTCCAGATCGTCATCATTTTTTCCCTCCTAGTTTCCAGACCTCCACTGGAACACCATCTAATCCTAGGGATTTTCCTGCAGATTGGTTATATATCACCATTTTTATCTCATCTCCTCCTATCCTAACAGTTAGTAATTGAGCCTCCTCTCCCTCTAGCCTTGGCATACTGTATTTAATTTTTCTATAAACCTTTCCATTTGTACCTTTTCTTAATTTCCATATTTCTCTGCTTCATACAGACTTTCATAGAATTTCCGAAATATTTCTAATACTTCTACAGGATCCTTAGTTATTTCCCTTGTGACAGGCTCCCTAAGCTTGGTGACAGCCCCTTCTACTTTCTGTTGTCTGAGTCGTTGTGCTACAAGTTTTTCTATTCTAGCATTATTATCAAAAAACAGTTGCTTAACAGCAATTTGTCTAAACTCATGCATATTATCAAGGTAGTGCCTTATTTTCTGTTTAGCATTCTGTAGTTGCTCCTATATTTCTTCTATGAGATTTCCCCCTACTTTGCAATACTTAAATACACAATCCCAGTATTCCTGGAACTTCAGAAGTTGGAGGACAGATTGGAGTAGGAGTCACTAAAGGTGTTTGTGCTGATCTGAAACTCACGGGTGCAATGGGAGATGGAGCTGGAAGAACTCCCAACTGAATTTGGGCCCTAAGAAATGTTATCACCATGCCCACATCTGCTTCAGACAGGCTTCTGGTAGACCTGAAGGATGAGGAAGAAGATGAAGGTCTAGAAACTCTAAGTGGAGTTTCTTGCAGAACAGGAGAAGGAAACCTTGATGGACTTGGTTCTGGAGAGAACCGGGACTGCTTATGGGATAGAGACCTGTGTGGCGCCAATACCAGATCTGAAGAGGTAGATGGAACTGAAACTTTGGACAGCTTCAGGGGTGGAGTCGAAGTTGGGGCTAAGGGAGGAGAATGGTCAGGGGAGCGCTTCTTTGACTCTTTATACTTTCTGTTAGATTTTCTTTAGTCTCCCCTTAAGATTTTTTTCTGCTGCTTTAGTAACAGAAGGGAGAAGCTGCAGATACTGAGGAAGAAGAAGACAGTAATGCCTTGAGAATTAGCTTGCTCTTGTATTTAACCAGGGCTCTGTGGTTGAAGCCAGAACAAATGTCATACTTGACCTCAAAATAAGAAGTACCAAGACAGTAGACATACTCAGAATGGCCATCTAAGTTGGGTTTTTTGTACCCACATGATCAGCATTTTTTTTTAAATCCATAGGTTTGTCTGACATATTGGATGGAAGACTGAAAACAACCTGAAAGAAAAACAACTACACAGAAAATTCTATAGCACAAAAAAGGCAAAATACCAGCAAAAGTACCAAGGATTTTCCAAAGACCAGAGAAAGAAAATACAAACAAACAAAATACAAACAGGTGCTAGTTTAGAAGGGAAACAACAATCACCACCACCACCAGTATAGCTATAATTCCTTTTTTTATCAATACCACAGGGAAGGCAGGATGAAAGAGAGAGAGAGAAATTAAAGGACCCTGACAAAAGAGGGTAATCTTAAGTGCAACAAACTGACTTATCTCCCACAATACTTGAGCCACGAAGTAACCACATCTGTTCATTGGAAGTGGCAAACGCGATCTGAGGTAATCTGGGTTTGAAAGAGGATTATGGGTAAGAAGAGGAGCTTGAGCTACAGATCCAAAGTCTGAGAAGTGGTCAAAGTTAGATCAGAGGTTGGAGCCGAAACCGAAAGGTTGAGGAAAGGATGAAAAAGACAACATGAGATATTTATACAATTTATCTGCTCTCTCTCCTGGACAGCAGGTTGGTTGTTAAGGCAAGCTACAGGCGGCAATGAAAATATCCTCCAATGCTGGAAGTACAGGAGGAACAGAAATGGGGTGAAGAAATTCCAGTTTTAACACATCATAATATTTTTCAAGGATACTGGACCATCATTATGTTCCCACTGATGCAATTGGTTCATTCTAGATATGGTTTCACAAAAAAGAAAATTCTTCTAAGGGATTATCAGAAGAAACACTCTGCATAGAATCTGAATCAGTCACCTGAGCAGAGACGATACAAGTTGTTCCCTCAAAATAATTTCCCTGTTCAATGCACTCAGTCTTCAGAAAATTAAGAATTCCCCTTTTCTCTTACTAGAAAATATTAGGATGTGTGTGTGTGTGTGTGTGTGTGTGTGTGTGTGCGTGCGTGCGTGTGTGTGTGTGTGTGTGTGTGTGTGTGTGTGTGTGTGTGTGTGTGTGTGTGTGTGTGTGGGGTGGGGGGAATCAAGAACCTGAACTAAACTCTTAGCTAAGCCCAATAAGTTATTCCTGTCTAAACTAAGTGAGACAGGTGAAGATGAATGTTTAACTTTCTGTTTCTTAGACTGACTCCTGTTAGACACATCATCCTGGGGGATAGGCAGGAGCAGCCTTAGGTCAACTGGTGCCCTAGGCAAAAAGGCTCCACAGCGCCCCCACCACAACACCCGGTGCCCTCATCTTGGTCTACATACACCAAATAAATACTGGGAAAGTGCCCCTGCTAGAGCAGCGCCCTAGGCGTCCACCTAGTTGGCCTATGCCTAAGGCTGGCTATGGGGATAGTCATCCTAGTCTGGCTAGGTAGAAAAGCATTCCACAGAGAAAACACTAGCATTTCTTCGATTCCTAACAAAGGCACTCCAACAAATGCAGTGGGTGAGTCTAACTCCCAGTCTAAGCCCATGGTGGCTGAAGCAAAGGTAATCAAGTTAGAAGATAAACAATTTGAAGGATCAGAAATAACTACAGCAGATTCACCCATGTGTGCCTGAGGCAAATATGTAGTCTGCTGAAATGGTAAAGACTGTCTGGGAATTTCATTTTTTTTGTGGCTGGAGGAATGAAGAACCGAGGAACAGGATAGTCATTCCAAGAAGAAGCCAAAAATGAAGCCCAGGTAAGACTGATAACAACAGTCAAGTAACAAAAAAGTAGTGTTTTCCATCAAAAAAAGCACAGTGGAAAGTACAACACATACTTACATCAGCCACTAAAAGAAATTTAACAAAAGTGTTTCAAGGAATTAAAAAATAAAGTACAGTTTAAATTTAACAAAAGTGTTTCAAAAAATATAAAAAATAAAGTACAGTTTTAACAACTTTTTTTTTTGTTTTTTTACACGAAAGACTAAACTCACACTTCACAGTAAAAAGTGATTGAAAGTCACGTCATGAACAAATACACTTTCCCACCTTATATTAAGATATTTACCACGAAAAAGGAAAGTTTCTGTCATAAAATAAAAAGGTGGAAGGTCACCCAATCCCATGAACTCATCTACCCTGCAATGGAGAAAAGCTAGCTGACCGTTGCTCCTTGAAAGCCTGCAAGAGGAGTGCTCTTTGGTGGTAGAAAAGCTCTAAAGGGCTTGTTCCCCAAACCATTAATTTTTTCAGCTCTGCTCGAGGTGTCAGTGGTTTGGGTGTGTGAAAGGTACCTTTAAGCTCTAGAAGATGACTGGCTGCTATATTCTGTGGAGGGTATAATCCATATAACTAAGGTTATTGCAGCAGTGATCAAATGATGAACATCCAATGATGAATTCCTTCAGAGTCTAAAGTCATCAATCAAGGAACAGGGCTGGCTCAAGCCTTCAAATGTCTAGCTCTGTGTGATCTGAAAGGCCATTTTATTAAAGGATTTACCTCTAGGACCACAAAAGGGAATATATCTTGATGCCAACATCAAACTACTCGTGTACCAACTCCTTAGCTCAACGCTTTCTGGAATTCATAAACTCCAATGCTCCAGATCAACTTATCCACACCCCCACCAGGGGCAACAATATCCTAGACATAGTCATTACCAACATGAGTGACCAGTGTTCCACACCTGAAGTCAACTCCTCATTGGTCTGATCCGACCATAAACTAATCAACCGTGATATCCACATCTCGCCCCCAACCCCCATTAAGGAAACCACGGTATAAAATTTATCCAAAGCCAACTTCATGCTTCTTAAGACAGAAGTGGTGAACTTCATGACACCCATGCAGATAGACAATACAGTTACAACTGTGAATCCTACACAAATGCACTCTATAAGCACTTACACGAGTGCATGGATCGTGCTATCCCAAACAGAACCAAGAGGCTATCCTCCAAAAAACAGAAGTCAATCTGGTGGTCCCCTGCCATAAACAAACTGTGCAACAGAAGGAAGAAACTGTTGCAAAAGAGAGTAAAATCACATGAGTGGAGGAGCTCCCTGGTCAGCCTCAGTAAGAAGCTGAGATCCCTTATAAGATCTTCCAAAGCTAGCTACGAAAACAAAATCACCACTAAATCCAAGGATAACCACAAAGCATTCTATAGCTATGTCAAGAATCTAGATGGCAACACCCAGATCTGCTCTGAGTTACAGCACAAAGGCATGAAAATTACAGAACCAACTGATATTGCCAACATCCTGGCAGATCGGCTCAGTGCTAACTTTATCCCCCTCTCACCCCCTGTAGGGTCCATATCTATACAGGAAGAATGCAGAGTCCCTGTAATCACATCTACGCCGGTAAAAGCTGCACTCTCTAAAGCCAAAAACACAGCATCCATGGAACCGGACAACATCCCACGCTGCCTTTTACACGAACTTCAGAACGAACTGGCTCCCCACTTAAGCACCATGTTCAAATAATAGCCTCGCATCAGGCTTTGTGCCCACTGAATGGCACACAGCAACAGTTATCCCACTCCACAAAGGAGGAGCCACCACTGATCCCGGGAACTATCGACCTATTAGCCTGACGAGCCTGGCCTGCAAGGCCATGTAACATATCATCATGGAACTCGTAAACAAAGACATTGGTAACCGCCAAACTCTGGATCCCACCCAGTTTGGGTTTGTGAAAGGCAGATCATGCCTCCTGAACCTGATCAACTTCTTTGAGGCAGTCACCAAAGCCGTGGATGAGGGTAAGGTGGTTCACACAGCCTATCTTGACCTCGCCAAGGCTTTCAACACCATCCTCCATTCTGGAATTATAGATAAACTCACTAAACTGGGTATAAATCCCTACGTCACAAATGGGTTCCCACCTGGCTCACTAACAGAACCCACACTGTAAAAGTTGCAGACTCCAAATCTGACCTCAAAGCAGTGACAAGTGGAGTACCACAGGGTTCCGTCCTGGGACCTCTCCAGTTTGGTATCTACTTCTCTGAAGTACAGGCTAACAGAGAAAGGCCTCTGGCTAATGAAGTTCGCAGATGACTGCAAACTAGGAGCCATAGTCAATTCCCCAAATGATGTGGACATCCTACAGAAGGGCCTCACTGAGACAGATGCCTGGTGTCAGAGCCATGGCCTCAAGCTCAATGCCAAAAAGTGCAGTGCCATCCCCTTTGGTAAAAGCTCTGTACCCATGAACTACCACATAGGCAGCAATCTACTTAACATGAAATGCGTGATAAGAGACCTTGGGACCCAGGTGGACAGTAGTCTCTCCTTTGATAGTCAAATCGCCACAGTAGTCAGGAAGTCCTTCTACATGGCACACCTCATCATAAAAGGGTTCTCATCCAGGAAAAAAGAGGTCATTGTTCCCCTCTACTTGTCACTCATTAGACCCATTAAAAAGTGCAACGCTCCTTTTGGAATGTACCTCACAACATATCTGCAACAGCTGGAAAGGCCACAGGAGTACCTCACAAGAGGATTACTGGCCTCAAAACAAATGCCGTACACTGACCACCTCAAAAAACTCCAGCTTTACTCCGTAGCATATCACCTACTCCGAGGTGATCTCTGCCTAACATATAAAGCTATGTCAAACCCAGAGCTGTTGGACATGCTACACCTAAAGAAATCCCAATCACTCCGAGCTACACTCTCTAGAGACCTAAACCTTGTCACCACAATAAACAGGACACGCTAGAGGGATAGATTCCTGTCCCAGAGACTTCCTATACTCTGGAACAAGCTACCCATCTATGTCAAGCAAAGTTCTTCATTAGCACTCTTCAAGAAAAATCTTGATGAGTGGATGGGAAATAGGAAATACACCCTGAGGATCACTTCTGTGTCTCTGCTGGACAGTGGCACAGGAAAATAACTTGCTTGGGTGGCGTAAGCTATAGAACCTTGCTGGCTAGGCTTATGTAGGCCCTTGAGCCGATAACCTAGTATCTACCTATGAACCTATGACTCTAACCCACTCTCTAAGTTTCAGCGTTTGATTGTTGTTCAACTCTATCCTGTGGTTGCATACAGGATCCACCAACCAATCCTCAACTGAGGTGCTTTCTAATATCACCATTTCTGCTCATAGCAAAACAGATTGGGAGATTCTTCTCTCAATTTCCCTGGAGGCAGAGTTAAACCTCTGACAAATTTGGCAGTGTTTGATGCATTACTCCTATCGAAAACACTTAAGTCATAGTTAAGAATTTGATGGTTACAGGGACATTTACTGGGCTTGTTTCTAAGCAGCAAATACAGTGCTGGCAGTGGAGGATCCAGCTGCACAGAGAGGGGTGTAAAGTGCCTGTTCACTTCTGCAAGGGATGACATTAATGGCCATGACACAGAACATGTCTCCTTGTGATGCATCCCTGGTGGACACTACAGACCTAATAGGAACCATCTGGTCAAAGGAGTTGAAGCTGCCTCAGGGGCTAAGACAATCAAAGACGCAAGTGAGAGACCCATGCTGCAGCTATTACACTTCCACTCATACAGCATTTGCACAGAATGCTGAAGACAATACAGTTGCATAATAAAAACAAAAATCCCTGACGGCTACCACATGACAATTGTTCACCTATTGGTTCTTGCATGAAAGGGAATAAGTGATAAGAGTTACAGCAATTGATCAGATGGTTAGCAGGCCCAAAAGGGGATATAAATTAAAAGGAACTTTTACTAAGAAACGTCACACAATGTTTGAGATACTGCCTCAGATGAGTGCAATATGATGGCCTTCAAAGGTATGTAATAGACCCATCGTTAACATAAGCAAAACTATGACTTCCGTTAAGGGTGGGAACGACAAACTGGGTTACTATATCTGTACTGAGGTGGCATTGTATTACAACAAAATAATCAAATATAGCTGGCTCTGCAGCACAGATGGCTGGAGCCTTGACTATGCCCAACTGACATGGAGTTTAATTAGCAACCTGGTGACTGGAAGAGCTATTCAAGGTGAGAAAAGAATGAAGAAGTAATGTCTACTGACCATCTCCAAGGGTAGATACAGGGATGCATCACCCACTAATGCATCCCTGGTGGAGATTATAAACCTAGCAAGTAACCATCAGTCAGAGAAGGTTCTGACATATTGGGAGGTACATGACTTGCAGGACTGATTATGGAGCTAATGCTACAACTAGTGCTTATCCACCCCAGAAGTATTTACAAGGCATGCAAGGAGGATGTTAAGATCCACAAAAAAATCCAACGCTGCCTGCCTGAGTGACGTCTGGCCACTATTGGCTCTTACCCAAACAAGAATGAATGGATAAGGGTCACGCTGACATGCCAGATGTTTAGCAGGCAAGAGGCCCTAAAAATGTTATATTATTACCTATAAAATTAACCTTTTTCTATTACTCAAAATAAGTAACCAAAAATAAAAATCCCAGCAGGGCGGACAAAAAGGTCCACAAAGTTTCAACATAAAGCTGTCTGTAGGTCCATATACTTAAGAATCATAACGTAACTACAGTATACACCTGACAGTCCTAGTACAGCGCCATTGAAAATGTAAAGAAAGATAAGTGTATGAAATATTACTTTTGTTGTTTATAGATTAAATGCAGGCATACAACGGCCTTACACATGACAAAGAAAAGCTCCCCAAAATTCACTTTATGTAAAGGTTGAGTATATGACTTGTCTTTAGAATGAAAATGCACTACATTGCCAGAAAACATCTGTACTGAGTTGAAGTTACATCAAAATTAAAAATCATAGACATCTATATATAAAAGTGACATTTTCTGACTTACAAAATGGTTGCACACCAATCAACAGGTTGATTAGCGGTCTTCCAGTGTGAAAACAGAACTGCTGGAAAACAGCCAGCAAAAGCCATTTATCTGAGTAAAATTTAGTTACTGGTTAGTCAGTACACTGTCTTGATGTTAGCAAAGAAATTTGGAGAAAGTAAAAGAAAATCAACTTGACAACAAAAAGAAAAAAGTCTGGTGGTGAGAGCCTTGCAACTGTTCAGCAAAAAGCAGTTCAGGTTTCAGCTTCAGCACAGGAGATGCTTCCAGCAGTTTGGAGGAAACAAATCAAATGCATTCAGAGATGTTTAAAATAAATAATACAGTGGAGAAATGAAAACAGTCAAATAAAAGGCTGGAAAGAATAGAACAAGTTTTAAGCAATTCAGATGAGCTGATAAAACTGCAGAAATCAGAAACTGAAATGAAGGAAAACTGGCTTTTCAAGAACTGTTTCAAAAAAGAGTAGAGCTAGAAGACAGCATGCAGAGAAAACCTGCTGTAACCGAGAAACTGGAAGGAATAGACTGCATTAATTAAAAAAAAGTGCAAATAAGCAACTGGATTGGTATTCTGCAGCAATATGTGTTAAACAAAAGGACACACCATATCTAAGCTTCAGATTTGGCCATTAGAAAGAAAACAGCAGCAATATAAGTAAAGATGCACTCAGTTCATTAGGAAGAGCTGCTTCTGACAAAACTGTGGTAGAAGGGTAAAGTATTATCAATTAGGGATACCACAGAGTTCATAGAAAATTATTATTCAATGTACACCAGGCAGAAGAAAAGTGAATTTATTCCTGCAATCAGAGGGTGTCAAAAGGCAGATGTGAAATTCAAGTTACTATATCCAGCTGGCTTCAGAATCTTTTTTTTTTCAGAAGAAGCAAATACAATTTTGGATGCAGAGGAGGCAAGGGAGGAAATACAAGTTTACTCAGCAAAAACTGAGCCAGCAAGTGAAGAATTATAAAGTAACATAAAAAATCTCATGAGACAACTAAAAAAACAGTAGTACCTTGGACTTGAACCAGAAACTGATGTTGGGTAGTCAAATGTCCAGCATCTCAGATGCTCAGGTAAGAGCCGCCCTCTCCAAAGCAAAAAACAGCATCAATGGGACCAGATGGTGTCCTGGGCTGCGTCCTACATGAACTCCAAGAAGAGCTAAACCCAAACATAAAACTACTGTTCAATCTCAGCCTTACTACAGGATATGTACCCAAAGAGTGGCATACAGCAACAGTGGTCCCTCTCCACAAAGGTGGTGCCTCAACGGATCCTGGAAACTATCGCCCCATAAGCCTGACTAGCTTTGTCTGCAAAGCTATGGAAAGGATCATCATGGACCTCATAAATAAAGATATTGGGGACCTACAAACACTGGATCCTACCCAGTTCGGCTTTGTTAAGGGCAGATCCTGCCTCTTAAACCTGGTCAATTTCTTTGAAACAGTCACCAAGGCCATTGACGAGGGGAAGGTGGTCCACACAGCCTACCTGGACCTCGCAAAAGCCTTTGATACAATACCCCACTTGGGCATTATAGATAAGCTCACCAGCTTAAATATAAACCCCTATGTCACTAGATGGGTTGCAAACTGGCTCAAGGACAGAACCCACATGGTTAGAATTGCTGGAGCCATGTCAGACTCCAAACCAGTTACAAGTGGCATCACACAAGGCTCAGTCCTGGGACCTCTCTTGTTCGGTATATATTTCTCGGAGGTACAGGCCAACATGGAAGGACTGTGTCTGACTAAGTTCGCAGATGACTGCAAGCTGGGCGCCATAATCGACTCTCCAGCCGACACAAGCATCCTCCAAAAGGGCCTCATAGAAACAGACAACTGGTGCCAGAGCCATGGCATCAAGCTAAACGCCAAAAAGTGTATAGTCATCCCCTTTGGCAAAAACAAAGTGCCCACAAATTACCACATAGGTGGTAATCCATTAAGTACGGAAGAAGTAATTAGGGACCTGGGGACCCAAGTTTATAGCAATCTCATTTGACAACCACATGGCCAAAGTGGTTAGAAAAACATTTTATATAGCCCACCTAATCATGAAGGGATTTACATCTAGATCAGGGGAGGTCATTGTGCCTCTTTACTCATCCCTCATCAGGTCCATAATTGAGTACAATGCCCCTTTTGGGATGTACCTTACCAGACACCTGCAGCAACTGGAAAGACCCCAAAAGTACCTCACCAAGAGGATCAAAGGGCTCAAACAGATGCCATATGCTGCCCGGTTAAAGCAACTCCAGCTCTAATCAGTGGCATACCGCCTGCTCAGAGGCGATCTGTGCCTGACGTATAAAGCCATGTCCAACCTAGAATTAATGGACATGCTGCACCTCAGAAAATCCAAATCCCATCAAGCTATGTGCTCGAGAGACTTGAACCTCAGCACTGAAATAAATAGGACATGCTGGAGGGACAGATTCATAACCCAGAGGCTCCCTTCACTCTGGAATAAAATCCCAGTCCAGGTTAGGCAGAGTCCCTCATTGACTCTCTTCAAGAGGAATCTTGATGAGTGGATGGGAGATCGTAGGTTTACCCCGGGTATCACTTCTGTGTTACTGTTAGACAGAGGCACAGTATACTAAGCTCGAAAAAGGGCATAGCAAAATTAATTTAAAATGGGTGGCAAAAGCCAAACACACTCTGGCTAGGCTTATAAATGCCCTGGGGCAGATAGCCTAGTATGAACCTATGAACCTATGAATGCAGTTTGGATATGAAAATGATGACTGTGCTGGAAGTGGGGAAAAAAGACTGGAAGTCTGTTGACTGTATTGAACTGGTGGGAGAACTTTGAAATTTAATTCACAATTCCATCCAAAATACTCTTAACGAAGAAACAGAAGGTTTAACTAAGTTTAATTTTTTGTTATATGTGTATAATACATTTCTTGAATTCAAGTGCATGTTACACTGTAAAGTAGTTCTGTAAAGTATGCAGAGGTGCTTTAAATGAGGTAGGAAGTGGGGAGATGTGGAAGGAGAGTGACAAGAGTCTTATCAGTAACTGTTGTTAATGCCAGTGATGTTAAAGTAAGAAAGTAATTTTTTAACCGTAATGTAGTTGGGCTTTATACTTTAACAAGATAAAGGTTAAATATAAGCAATATAATGTTATGATCTTGGGCTGTTAAGGGGAAGAGATTGAAGTGAATTGATCGTGAGTATGTATTAAACTAATGTGCCTCTCATGGTGTTATGCATACAGGTAACAGTGTACACTAAAATCATGTAAAATTATAGTTTTCTGACATTGTAAATGAGTTATGTCATGCAAAATAATTAGCTGGTCTTTTGTTATCTACCAGCAGACTGCTGCAGTTACAGAAGAATTGTCTGTACGCACAGACAATTAATCAAGAAATGACTGAAACATGAACTTTCAGGCATCTCTCTGGGGAAACACTAAAATTAGTACTTAAAGCAGATGTGATAAGCAGTTCAGGGAAGATAAATGAAGTCTGATACATTGAAGGGAATTCAAGCAGATGCATTCGTAATAACATCAAACTCTTGAGAAGAAATCAGAATAATGCAAAATGTATTTATTTAATGGGCGGCCGTGGTGGTGCAGCGGTTAGCGTTGCCACCTCACAGCAAGAGGTTCTCTGGTTTGATCCTCAGCTGGGGTTCCTCCTGTGCGGAGTCTGCATGTCTTCCCTGTAGTTGCATGGGTTTCCTCCAGGTGCTCTGGTTTCCTCCCACATCCCAAAGACATGCTGTAGGTGGATTGGACACTCTAAACTGGCCCTAGGTGTGAGTGCATGCATGTGTGTGCCTTCTGTGGAAGGTTGGGCGTCGGGCTGGCAACTCGACACCATAAAACTCCACTGCCAGTCATGAGCGGACAAGTGATCCGCTGTGGCAACCCCTAACCGGGAAAAGCTGAAAGAAGAAAAGGTGAAGAAGAGAGTATGCAAACTGTTTTCCACATCTGGGAAAGAAGCTGACACAGAACAAGAATGGATAGCATTTGTGCATTATGGAATACTGCCTCTAACATATGATTTTAGCATGATTAAACCTAACTCCTAACTTTACAATGAGTACAGCCTGTAAGTGCAGCTGTTTAAATGAGGCATCTGTAGATACTGATGGGTACTTGCCCTTTTTGGAAAGTGTATACAGTTGTGTTTGCTGTTAGGTAAAAGGGGTTGTGAAGTTAAAAAAAAATGTACATAGTTTTTGTTTCTGGAGTGTTTTTACTGAAATGAAAAGTGTTGGAAAATGTGACATGGGTCCAAACAGAGATAAGAAACTGCCATTGCATATGAAATCAGTCTGTCAAATATTAATATATGCATACAAGTTACAAACATGTATGAAAAAATGCCATGTAGACGATATGTAATAGCATCTTATCAGAATGTTTAGTCATTTCATGGAATGTAAATGGCATTCTAGGTATGGATGAAAAGCAAAGAATAAGAGATTATATTAAGAAGTATAAGGTAGAAATAGCAATGCTACAGGAGACAAAGACAGAAATGAGCATGTGAATTTAGCAAATAAAGATTTCAGAATGATTACAGTATTCAGCAAATTATAAGGGATAAAGGAAAAGGGGGTAATAATACTGACTGTGAGGGGGTCTCCAATAATGGCAGAAGAGGAGAAGAAAGAGAACAATGGAAGATTTCTGATATTAAGGAATCACTGGCAGGAAAGGAGGATCACATAGGCTTGTACTTAAATTCCACCTAAACAATTACTAAGGAGCTTAACAGAATTATGGCAGAGGTAACTAGCTTTGAGCAAAGAATATTGTTTATGGGTGGGGACCGAAACTTCATATTCATTAGTGAAGGTGAATCAGGGGACCCTAAAAGGGAAAACTATAACAAAGGAGGGTAGATTCCTGATGAAATATGAGAATATTAAGAACAGAAGGTGTGAAATATGAGAATATTAACAATAGAAGATGTGACATTATTAGCAAAAAACCAGACAGAATTTACATATTATTTCCCAAGGTACAGTAATTGAGTTAGACTGGACATATATTATTATTTCACAAGAGGACGGGTATTTAACTGAAAGCTCTGAAACACGTTCAATAACTATTTCAGATCACGCACCAATAAAGGCTAAGATGATGCAGAGCAAACAAGTAAAAATGAAGACACTATTTATCGATTAAAAAGAGAGGAATTTAAGGAATGGGTCATGGAAATGATTCAAGAGTTGGGGAACATCTAAATTTCTTCAGAAGAGGAGTGGAGCAAACTGAAAATGGAATAAAAAAGTTATAGGAATTATTTAGAGGGATTATCAAAAGTTAAACTACTGTAGAGAAAAGGGAATCTTACAGAACAAGAAGAGGAGCATTGCTGAGTGCTAAAGGGAAAATAAGACAATATTTGGATAATATGCATGAGTTTAGAAAGGTTGCTATTTTATCAAGTATTTTGATAATAACTTCAGAGCATTGAATCTATTAGCTCAATGACTTAGGCATCAGAAAATAGAAAGTGGTATTGACAAACTTAGGGAAAGTATGAATACAAAAATAAAGTACCATATAGATGTATTAGAGATATTTCAGAAATTCTATGAAAATCTGTACAGAGCAGAGGAATGAAGAAACCAAAAAAGACAGAAAATGGAAACATTTATAGAAAACAAAAATGTCAAGGTTAGAGGAAGAAGAGGCTCAAGAGTTAATAGCTAAGATGGGAAGGGGTGAGACAAAAATGGTGATGTATAATCAGTCTAGAGAGATCTCCAGGAACATATGGTATTTCTGTGAAATTAGGATAGAAGACAGTGATACAGGTATGGAAGGTTATATTTAACGATATTTAAAAAGGACAGATAGTACCAGCACCTACAAAGAAAGCTGTAGTGGCTGTACTAGCTAAAGAAGGCAAAAACCCTTTAAACACAACTTCATTTAGATTAATTTCAATTCTAAACCAAATATGTAAAGTGTATATCTCTATATTAGCTAAGAGAATGGCTAAAGTGTTGTCAAAACTAACAGACATGGATCAATGTGGAGGGGAGGCAAACATTAACAGAACAATGATGATCCACTGGGAAGCAAAGTACAAAAAGACCCCACTATTTTTGGTGGATCTTGATGCAGAGAATGCATTTAATAGAGTTAGCTGGGATTTTATGAGTAGGGTAATGACAGCATTTGCATTTCCTGACAGAATAGTGAGGTTAATTAGGAAGATCAATAAAGGGTCATAGGCAAGAATCATGGTGAGTGGTCTTGTCTCTGGCAAGCTTTGTTTCAACAGAGAAACCAGGCAGTGTGTCTTCTTTCTCTTTTTTTATTTGCCTAATAATTAGACGAGATACTTGTGTCTTTTGGCTTTTCCCGGTTAGGGGTCGCCACAGCAGAACTCCGGTCCGCTAATGATTGGTAGTGGATTTTTACGTACCGTGTTACCAGCCCTGACGCACAACCTTCAACGAAGGCACACTCCATTCACGTATGCCTCCACACAGAAGACGCTCTAGCTGAGAATCAAACGGGACAACGTCTTGCTATGAGGCGACAACGCTACCGCAGCACCACCTAACAAAGAAAATTAGGGACTCACAAATTCAAGGCTATAACTGATGGGGTACTCAAGAAAACTCAACCTTTTTTGTAGGTGGTATTACTTTGTAGTCTATAAATCCAAAAAAAGGATATTTCAGTGTTTCAAAACATTCTGAGACCATTTAAATTTTTTATGATGCAAAACAAATGCTATAGCAATAAAATATGTTCCCACATAAGAATTGGTTAAGCAGTACCCACATTTATGGAGAAATTATAAGATGAAGTACTTGGGTACGGTGGCAGCTAAAGATATGCAGAAAGAGAGTTAAAAAGATAATATAAAAATTGAAAAGTTGGAAGCTCTTAACTATGGATATGGACAGTGAAGTACAAGCAGTGAAATGTTTCTAGTCCTTTTAATGCTATATACAGGTCAGGCATATTATCAACAAGAGGAGTAGCTGCAGACAATAATTAATAAAGAACTGAAGAAACTTATTTGGGAGGGAAAGACGGGAAGTGTTTGTTTATTTATTTATTTATATAGTGGCATTAGATTACTGGGAAAGTCTGACTGGGTAGGTGCCCATTTTCAGTGGAGGCCCAGGGAGAAAAGCTCTAAACTTCTAAAGTATTACAAAAACATTTTAAGAACAGTCATTTTACAGTCTTCAGAAATATTATAAAAACATACAGATTAAATAATTATACCAGATTAAAAACATAATGTGAAAACATTGGTGAAGAATAGATACAACTTTTATGACAATGACTTAATATTTAGAAATATTTTAGCCAGCTTATAGAGATGCTACAGACATAAAAAGATTTTGTAGGGGAAGATGCGTTAGTCCTACTACATAATCTGTTGGTTGTGGCTTTGTGGTTTTCATGAACCACGGTATTATGACCATAAAACAATCCTTACAATGCAAGATGACCAACATTTTTTCACTGGAGATGCATACATGTGCTCATACAATGAAAGATTGTACACTATACTACTCTGTTTTTAAGAGGCAAAATTAACCCTAATCAAATGGGGAATAGTGCTTGTAACACCTTTCTTAAGATTTGCATTGGAATTAACACAATATATTAATGTAGTACACTGTGACTGACTCATTGAGGACGCCTAAGATCACTTCTGCATCCACAAAAGAGCACACTCCTGGAATACTGTTTCAGACAGTGCACATTAGAAACAAAGGAAGATCAGGCTAATATAATGCAAGTCAATATAAAATGCAACAAGACTGCATGATTAGACTGCTATCATTATTTTAATGCAGCCTATCTAAAGGAGTTTCCGAAATCAAAAATAATGTTAACCATGGACATACCGTATCTGTAAATGCTGACAGGGCCTTGAGTACAAGAATATGAAATTAACATGAGGAAATGTGTGAAGCAACAACTAAACCAAGCTTATCACAAAATTGAAGCATTTAGCTGCTGGTGATTGCTGGGTATCTTTGCTGGTATATATATATATATAATATGTATATATATATATATAGAGAGAGAGAGATATCAGAACAGCATTATGTGTGTTGCGTCTACCAGTGTCAAAATGCAATGTGCCAATCAGCAAACCACTGGCTGATGCTGAAAGTAAATATAAATATTTGCCTGTCCTATTTAACAAAAAAGCCTACATTTTATCGCAAGGCAACCATGACAGCTGGAATAATAAAAGAATACGTAAACAAGAAATATCTGGTGATACTGAGAAAAGGACAGGGTAACAAAACAGTCTAGGACAAAAACAGAGCAAAAGAAGATGGTGGGCAGCATATTTAGCTTCTGAAACTAAAACAAATCTGAGCCAGATGGACTTATAAAGTCTCTCACAGTTAATAAGAACACAACAGTAGCAACAGCTGTAAAGGAAGTGACCTGCTTGTTTATTTACTGAATTTCAAAGCATCTACTAACCCAACTAACAACTGCAGCAAGTAACTTTGGTAAAATACAACAGCACCCTCCACCAACCAAAAACAAACCAAGTCGTTAGAAATGCTCAAAAAAAAATATAAAAAAATACCTAAGAAATCCAGTTCATATGTTAAATCGCCAGCTGTGAAATACACGGGTTCTGCTTCACTGGCTAAGTATATATTCTCCAGGTCTTGAGATGTAACATTTGCAGTAGAGCCTTTAGCACCCTATAAAACATGAGAACCAAAATCTCAGTATCTCAGGCTACACTAATAAAGGAAAACTCCATTTTAGAACTAAAAATGCATTTACTTCACTCTTTGTTTCCTGAGCTACTGTAACACTTCAAAATCATTCTGAGTGTTTTTTATAAACTGTTAATATGTTTTTCCACAAATGGCTGCCGATGGAGCTTAACATACCAATGTGATCTTCTTTTTCTTCAACCCTTTCTCTTTCTCATAATCAATTTCAAGTCTGCTTTACACGAGTCATGCTAGACATAAGGAAGCAGTGGTGTATTCCCATCCCATTGATATGGGATTAGTGTCAGTCACTGTTATCTTATACACCTTCTGTAAAAGGACTACGTCTTTCTTTCCTGGTATGACCCTCATTTATGTTTGTGTTAAGAGTTTTACACTATACTAAAAGTTATACAGCTGCAACTAAAAAAGTAGCTAAATTATAAGCCTTTGAATCATTTTGTAGTCCAAGAATTGACAACCCCCCTCCCCCCACTACTACTGAGGTGTCAAATGTGTCAGTGCACTTAGTGATCCTTGCAGTTTCATGTGTGACAGCCTCTACTGGAAAGTATTGGATTTGAGAATAATTCTCTTCCCCAGTGCTTGCAGTGGACAGACTTTTATTTTTTTTACCTGAATGCTGTAGAAAATCCTTTATTTTCATTTGTTTTGCAACTGTCATGTTCTTTTTTCCCCTTACTAAGTAACAAAATATGACCAACTTTCTATTCCTTAACTTTTGATAACTATTTTTCTGAAACAAGGGTTTCTTGACATTTTTTTTCTTTTATTGTTACTCCACTTGTATAGTGATTTGTTAAAGTGCAATTAAATCACTCTTCTACAAGCCTGAGTCATTGATGGTGACACAATAAAATTAAGGGACTGGAAAATAATTCTGTTCCTCAGACCCTGCAATGGGAAGATTTGGAAATTCTTTATCAGATGCATTTGTTTTCTGACTAATTGTAATTTCTTTTTTTTCCTTATTATATTGTTCTGTAATTCTACAGCCAATTATTACTAACATTCTGTTCCTTACCTTTGTATTGCAGCACAGATGTCTGCTAACATTGTGTTCTCTTCTGATGTTATTCTGCTCATTATCTGATTTGTTTATGTACAACATAATCACTTTCCAGCAAAACTGACTCCTTGGTAATGATACAAGTACTACTTATGCTCTGGGCTCTGTAAGACTAAGAAAATGCTGTGTACTTTTGCAAGAAGCTGCACTTCTGAAGCTTACAACCATCGGTGAATTGAAGCATAAAGCAACCAATTCATATTACTTTAACTGAACTTGTGATGTCTGGCAGTAGTTGCAGAGGACTAAAGTTCTGCTTTCACTGCTAAGAGTACATGGTTTGAATCTTTCCATATTCATTTTCCTACTATGTAATCTTGAGCAAGTCATATAACTCACTCAAACCCATAATGGTTCACACCCATACCTACTTACGGAGTCCAGAACTTTTCTGGATCTGGCTTTCTGAACTAAATGACTTACCAGCTAATAATAGCCAGTATTACAAAGGGCAAAGAGATATTAACAGAATGACACAAAGACTGTTAGTCTAGGGTGTTCTGCAGAGGAGCAATTAATCTTTATTTGCCACTTATTATTCATATGTTCATATTTACATTCATATTTTCATAACTGAGAGACTTACATCTTGAGGTATATGATGTGAAACACCAATATGGATGACAAAGACAAATCACTGAAAATGCTGGTTTATATCACACTATACTGGAAATACTGCTAGTTGTTTGCTAGTAATTATGAAAATAAGCAATATTTCCATATGTACTTAATACTTCAAAACCCGAGTGATTTACGAAATGTAGAATGGCATTATATGAAACCTTAGATGTTGCTGAAGAAAGCATTCTTTAATATTTGCACTGTAAATTGCGCATCTTGAGAGATATCCAGTATTTGTATTGTTAGTTATATAATGAAAAAAGAAGTTATGTACTCACCATAACATTCCATGTGTGTTACTCATCTTCGCCTTCATTCTTACTAGGTTGGGTTCGATCTGATCCACGGATCCGTCTCAGCCTTTGTATTCAAGCTTGAGGTCTTCTGCCAGCTCGTGGCTAAACCCTATCCCAGCATGCACTAGAACCTTCCCCAGATCTTGTTTGCTCTTATAATAAGGGTATGAATGTATCACAGAAAAAAAAAACAAAAGTCAGATGAAGAAGGTCAGAGATTAAGCTACCCCAATTGTATAGACTCGGTCTTTCAGGATAAAGAAGGGTAGGGGGGAAACGGTGAGATGTAAGAATGAAGGCGAAGAATGACAACACACACACAGAACGTTATGTTGAGTACATAACTTCTTTATGTGATGTTGTCCTATGTCACCTTCATTCTTACTAGGTTGGGACAGCGTCCCTAGCGCCTAGCACCTTGGGCGGCACAAGGGAGAATATTCCTCAGAATCGTGGAACCAAAAGAGGCCCTATTCCTGGAGGCCAAATTGACTTTGTAACAAGTGATGAAGGTATGTGGTTTTGTCCATGTTGCTGCAGCACAAGTGGTATGAACTGGTAATTAAGCCAGAACGCTGAAGAAGTTGTAATGGCTCTTGTAGAGTGGGCTTTAACTCTTCTGGGAAGATCTTTATTCTGAGACTTATAGATAAAAGTTATGCAATCTGAAGGCCATTTTGAAAGTATTACCTTAGAGACAGGGGAAACTTTCTTTGAGTCTGAAAAGGAAAAGAATAGTTGGTCAGATTTTCGGAATTCTGTAGTTCTGTGTAAGTAAAAACATAAATGTCTATGCACATCCAGTTGATGCAACATGTATTCACTCCTGTTCTCATAATTTGGGAAGAAGACTGGCAGTTCTATAGTTTGGTTCAAATTTGACTCTGATGATATTTTGGGCAAAAAAGAAGGGTTTGTTCGTAAGGACACCCTGTCCCTATGGAAAAGCAATTATGGGGGCTTTATAGACAAAACTTGCAACTCTGACACTCTTCTAGCAGAGGCGACTGCTACCAAGAGGACGGTTTTCCAGGTCAGAAACTTGAGTTCGCACGATGATGCTGGTTCAAAAGGGGGAAAAATTAAATGAGATAGGATGAAATTTAAGTCCCACAGTGTTAGAGGGCCTCTGATAGGTGGTCTTAATAATAAGGTACCTTTAAGAAATGCTTTGCATAGCCTATGAGACATAATGTTGGAGCCCAATTCACCTAGATGAAAACTGGAGTTTGCTGCTAGCTGAACTTTAATGGTAGGTGCAGCTGCACCTTCATTGAAAACTTTTGCTAGGAATTCTAGAATGGAATTGACTGGGGCAGAAAAGGGGTCAATGTGGTTATGAGAGGCCTATAAGGGGAATCTTTTCCATTTGATTCTAGATATCTTTCTTGTTGAAGCCTTATGAGAAGCAATTTGGATGTGTTTAACTGAAGAAGAGAGGTTAGGAAGGAAACCTGGCTATTGTTGAATCGGAGTAGCCAAGCTGTCAATATGAAAGTCTGAAGGGATGGATGGAGCACTCCTGATACATGAGTCAAAAGGTCTGGAACCAGGTCCAGAATTCAAGGCTCCTCCTGAAGACGAGGCCACAGGAAGGAGAACCAGATTTGATGAGGCCAGTATGTTCCTTCCCAAGCAACTGGCTTTCTGAAGTACTATGGGAATTAGTGGAAAAGGAGGACAATCATAGAGAACACTCGAGGGCCAATCATGAACAAGTGCATCCATTGGTGACTCCCCCAGAGGGATTATTCTTATTTGCCCCAATAAGGGCAAAGTAGCTACTGCATTTGGCATTCATGGATGTCACAAAAAGGTCACAGCAAGGCTGGCTCTATTTGTGGAAAATCTTTTCCACTACTTCCTGTTTTAGGGACCACAGAATTGCTCTGCTGATTCTATCCGCTATCATGTTGGATTTCCCCAGGATGTGTATTGCTATCAATAAATGATGGGAGGACATCGCCCACTGCCATACTCTCAGGGCCTCTCGACAAAGGGGGTAAGATCTAGTTTATCCTTGCTTATTTATGTACCACACAACCGACATGTTGTCTGTCTGTCTGTATTCCAATAGTTCCCAGTGGAAGAGAGTCTTGGAATGCTTGCAATGCTAGAAGCACTACTCTCATCTCTAGGACACTGATGTGCAAGTGGGCCTTGTGATCCTGCCAGCTGCCTTGGACTGTCTTTCCCAGATAATGCCCCCCCGACAGTCTTTCCCAGATAATGCCCCCCCATCTGAGTGGCGTTCGTGGTCACTGTGGCCAGTGGTTGGGGAAGTACAAATGGTCAACCTAGAGTCGCTTAAGTGGAGTAAAGCCACCAATGAAGGTTCTTCTTGCAAGTTTCTGTCATTATCTTGTGAGACATTGGTAGGTCTTGCATGGACCATTGAGTGGAAAGCAACCATTGGAGAATTCTCATGTGCAGACATGCTAGGGGGATCAGAACCATTGCTGCTGCCATGATTCCCAGGGCTTTTAGAACAATCCTTGCTTGAACTTTTTTCTTTCTTAGAAGGTATGAAACCTGGTGTCTTAAAAATTGAATTCTTTCTGGAGGGAGACTGGCTGTCATGTTTGTTGAGTTTAATTCTCCCCCTATGAAAATCACATGCTGAGAAGGCAGTAAGGCAGATTTTTCATAGTTTATTGTAATCCCTAGGTGACAGCAGAGTTGCAAGGTTGTGTCTCTTGTTTTTATTAGTAGATACTTAGTTGTGGCGGTTAGGAGCCAGTCATTTAAGTATGGAAATACCCAGAATCCTAGCAGTCTCAAGTAAGCCATGACTACTGCCATACATTTGGTGAACACTCTGAGGGATGTAGTGAGGCCAAAGGGCAGAGCTCGAAACTGGTAGTGACTGGCTCCCAGCTGAAAACGCAGGTCTCCTGGATCACCTGTCCATTTTTATGTGGTAGTACCCAGCCTGGAGATCTATAGACCACATTCAATCGTCTTGTCCCAGAAATGAGAGTATTGACTGCAGTGTTACCATGCAGAACTTGTTCTTTCTTACTGATTTGTTTAAATTGCTGAGATACAGAACTGGTCTCCAGTCCCCTGTTTTCTTTGGAACTAAAAAGAATCTTGAGTAAGTTCCAGATCCTATTTGGTCTGTGAGGATTGTTTGGATGACTCCTTTGTCTAGCAACTTTTGAATTTCTAAAGTAAAGTTGCTTGTTCCTTTTGACTGGGTAGAACATTTAGAACCTTTTTTATCTTTGGAACAGAAAGGGAAAAAGGTATGGTGTTAACCTCTAGTTATGATGCTTTGTACCCATTTGTCTTTTATTTGTTACCAGGCTTCTGGGTACAAAGATAAGCGACCTCCGACTGCCTTCAGAACTGGGCAGATGGGCCTTTATACAGAAGTGCTGAAAGGGCTTACCAAAGAAAGAATCTCTATCGCCCTGATTCTGCGGACCCCCTTTGCCACGTGGTCAGCGTTTTCAATTACTACTTCCCCCTCTGCCTCTGGAAGAAGCTACACCATGTGTGTCTTGAAAAGATTTCAGAGATGTTCGGAACCACATATTGCCACTTCCTTTCTGACCTTTAGAATAAGGTCTAGTAGGCATGGAAAAATGGACTCCTACGGCAGAAAGAGTCTTTCCTTCGTGCTTGCATCTGGTGAGTGTGTCCTTGACTTTGGGCCCAAACAGGGATGAGCCATAGAACAGGGCATTCACAAAGGAAGATTTAAAGGGTTCCATAAAGTCACACAAGGGCATCCAAGACTGTCTCCTTAGTGAAACTCCAGAACCCGCTGCTCTACTTGCTCCATCTGCTGCATATGAGATAAGTCTCATGGAGGCGCTGACAAATGAGTTTAAGGTACACAGCTGAGAGGATACTTTATCTGCAACCCCTTCAGCTACTGAACCTTGGAGAGCATCACCTAGCTCTTTCAGGAGGTCTCTTTGCAACCTTGTAAAATGAATGAGATAGTTCAGTGATCTGACAGAAAAAGTCGCTGAAGAAAAAATGCATTTTCCATATCTGTCCATTGTCCGAGACTCCTTGTTCGGGGGATGGACAGAAAATTATGTCTCTAAGAGTTCCTTCTTGGTGGCTGCCACCACAACCATAGCATCTACTGGGACTCCCCTTGGTTAGAAAAGGCTTGTCTGAAGGGATGTGATAAGTATGGCCTCCTAGGAACAGGTTCCACTAAATCTGGGGACTCCCACACCTTCTGAGAAACTAGGTCCATAAGTTCATCGAAAGGTGGAGATACCCAAGAGGTGGAAGGATGAGATCCAAAGGCTTTCAGGTATACGCACTCCGCTGTTGAAGGGTTGGTGGACTTCCTGCTGCCTTTCTGCTTTAGCATTTCCAGGATGTCTTCAAAGGAGACATCATCAGGAGGCGACTGTGCGGACTCTTCAGCTTCATCGAGGTCTGTATCAGAAGTGACGGACTCCTCTGGGGAGTGAAAATGCTTCCTCTTGCAACATCTCTTCTGAGGGACCTCCTCGGAGGGGAACTCTGGGGCGGTTTCAGCAGAGTGGGGGGGGTGCACTGTGGAGCATCCTCAGGCCTAGGATCCCTGCATCCCTGTGGATGCAGGGGTATAGAGCCGGACATCGTCGCTTTTGTGGGTAGAACATCCGGAAATAACAGTGGAGCCATCTGTGGAGACGACACTCTCCTCATTACCTCTAAAGCCCCCCATCCTTGGATCTAAAGAAGCCGAGGAACCCCCCAGAACCAAAGACAATGGGCCCGAAGCCAAGGTAGGAGACAAGCTCGACCGAGCAGAGGCCCCAAGAGGCAAAGCGGAATCCAACTCGCCTCCTCAGACCCGACTGGAGAGCATCAGCTCCTAGACTCCTCCTAGACTCGGAACCAAGGATGTCAGAGCCATGGTCGGATCCATAGATCGCGTACTAGGTCTTGGATCTGAGGGTTCCACTATGATCAGCTCTGGATTTTCTGACTCTGAAGCCAGGGGTTGGAGCAGAAGAGATGGATGTGGTGGGGTCTGAAGCCTTTGGAGTCAGATCCAACAACAACTTGGCCAGCGCTGATGTCCTCAACAGCCTCTGTACCACCCAATCCACATCGTTATTGGAAAGACTCATAGAAGACCAAGCTGAGGAGGCTGGAGACTTGGACCAGTATAGAACTGGTGATCTGAGAGTAGGGGAGAATGGCTCCAAGGCTGGAGACCGGCTCCATATCTCAAACACAAGCAGCACCAAGGCAGACGGTGTCGGAGCTGAGGATGATTTGTTGGATGCGATAAGCTTCGGATCTGGTGTGGATATTTTTGGAATCTTTTTTGATGGTTCCGATAAACAGGAAGAGGAAGATCTCTTCCTGGACTTGTCAGATTTTGAGGTGGGAGACTCGTCAGTCTTGGATAAACCTGGACCTTCTTCTAAAGCCTTTGTGGAGGAAGTTTTTAATAGTCCTTTCAATATTAATTTGTTCTTCCTCTCCAGCAGCACTCCATGATTAAAAGTATGACAGATAGAGCATGACTCCTGGAGATGGATGGCCCCAAGGCAACTTAGACACAAAGAGTGTGTCTATCACTTAAGGGCATTTTCTTTTCACAGCCTTCACATTTTTGAAACCCACTGGTTTTGAGTCCTTGTCTGACATTTTAACACACAAAAAACAGAAAACTAATTGGATAGAAAAACAGAAATAACTTTTTTTTTTTAAGCTAGACCCTCTAAACTAAAAAGGGTCAAGTTATTGGAAAGAAGGGGAAAGAGAGGGAGGCACAGCCCTCTAACTTAAACGGGCTATGCCCAGGAGACAGAAAAAGATTACAGAATGCCCTCTAACTTAAACAGGCTAAGAAGAAAACAGTTCTCTAACCGAAATGAACTGTATTTAAACGGTATCAGGAAAGAAATACAAGGAAGGAGTAAGAGCCCTCTAACTTAAACGGGCTATTAAACTGTAAAAGGAAGCCAGAAAGGGGACAACAAGGTCAAAATGAAAGATGATAGCCAATAGCAAAAACACAGCCACAAAAGTGGAAAAAATACTTACACACTAAGTAATGACAATATAAGGTTAAATAACAGACAAAAAAGTCACTTTTCTAAAGGGTGAACAAGAAATAAAGGTAATACTTAGCCAGAGCTAGCAGACGAAACACCCGATCTTGTTTAGTGGCAAACGAAATCAGAGGATGGTTCTAGTGCATGCTGGGATAGGGTTTAGCCACAAACTGGCAGAAGACCTCGAGCTTGAATATAAAGGCCAAGACGGATCCGAGGATCAGATCCAAACCCAACCTACTAAGAATAAAGGCGAGATAGGACAACATCACATCATATGTTTTCACATTTCTCTAACTATCTCAATAAACATGCACTTGCAGAGGAATTTATTATCCTAATGTGAAAGCTTATGTCTAGTTAAAAAATGTTCTAGCAATGTATGTCTAGGTTGTACAGTTTTCAATATATGAAATTTTGTTTGTGAAAGTTAAAAAAATATAATTTGGAGTTTGTGTGCATTACAATATATTACAATATTTATGAAAAAGACTGTGAATGCACTAACATCCCAATGTAATACTATAGATACTCTACTCAATACCCAGGACTGTATTTATTAATGACTGCCCTTGTCCAGGAGGGTTGTGAATGTTATCCCCATTAACAATTTATGCTGCCCCATCCACTCATCCAGGTTCCTTTTGAACAGTGTCATAGAGGTGCTTTCCTTCACATGAATTGGCAACCTATTTCAAAGATGCGGCAGTTGCTGGGAGACAAATCTGTCCCTCCAGCACGTCCTGTTTACATTGCAGGCCATATTTAGTTCCCTGGAATGGGTAGCTCTAGACCCGTCTGATTTACCGATGTGCAGCAAATTCATCAGATTTGGCTCAAAGATTGCTCTGCAAGCCAGGCAAAAGTCTCCCCTAAGAAGTCTATACGATACAGAGTATAGTGACAGGGACTTTAGTCGATCTGTGTAAAGCACATGCTGGAGTCCCTTTATCTTCTTAGTTAGAAACCGCTGAGGTCTCTATAGTTGCTGCAGATGCTTTGTACAGTACATGCAGAAAGGGGTATTATACTCAATTATGGGCCTAATTAGTGATGATTATAGAGGGGTTATAACCTCCTTTGCTCTAGAGGTGATGCCTTTGCTGAAAGCCTTCCTTACTACAGTTGATACATGGTTCTCAAAGTTAAGATTGCAGTCTACTTGTGATCCCAGATCTCTTACCAGTGAATATTTCTTACTGATAACATTGCTAACTGAACAGATTAAATAGCTTTTATTTTCACTAAATATTTACATTTATCTTATGCTTTTTAAATGTACTTTACAGAAAATGCTCTGGAATGTAAGGTGTGTAGGCTGCTAGAGGTGTGACATTCCACACCACATAGGTGTTAATGGGTTAACCAAGCGGTGCTTTGCAGAAATTGGGCTGGACTCCAAAAATGCTTTTATGAACTGCATGTTTAGCATCTTTGTATGAATCTCTGCCCCTATCCCTTTATTCGTTTTTTTTAAGCATCATAACTATCACTGTACTATGTTATGCTTCTCTAGTCTGTTATTAGCTATGGTTGCTGTGGGTTTCAAGAGTCCAAAGAAATCCATAGCTTTTCATTGCATGTTAATATTTTCTGTAATGTTTTTCCCTAGTCCTAATTGCAGTGGTGATGTGTTTAATGAACAAAACATTTCTTTCTGCAGTGTCTTTTCCTGCTCCATTCCACTTCATTTTCAGTGCACTTCCCACAGTCGACTCTACAAAATTACATCAATGATATTCTCTAAATTTGTCATTTGTGCATGTCTTGCCCATTGCATGGCTTCCCAGTTTACTATCTGTCTAGTAATCATCTCTAGTGAAATGATGTGCATAGCTACTTTAGAAATGCTTATTGCTACTAACAGGGGCAGTTTTCTGACCACCTACTAATATGTCTCATTATTGTAAGCAGATAGCTAGTCAAGTGAAGGAAAACAAACTCATTAGCAGGTAAAAGTGAAGCTGCTCAAATACATCTGAGGATTCTCTATGGGAAAGGCATAAGTAAAATAGTTCAATGAACAATACAGTCCCGTGGGAAGAGCCTACCTGGAGCTTGTGATGCAAAATATGCGACTTTGTTTTCTGCAGTCAAGTCTTTACCAGTGATGTCTTCTGGAAATTCATCTTGTGTAGCTTAGGGCTCAGTATTTTTTTAGCTAAGAGATAGCTAGGAGAAGGCTCAGATGTAGACATTTTTTTCCCTTCTTGTAATCTATTTGTTCAGACTGATTTTTTTTTGCTTTTGTTTTTCATGTTTAATACTTCTTTGTAAAATTCACTGCATCACTTACCTCATGGTTTCTTAATTAAATTATTTTTTTTATTTATTCACGTCTGTAAATCTAGCAGCTGATAATTTATGTACTTATTAATTGATAAGAAAGCATTTAGTGCTAAGTGGTGACAAGTTGAAGGTATCCTCCCCTAACTGGCCAGAGTGCTTTGCTGCACATTACCATTTGTGTTTATAATTATGTGGCTTAATATCAAGAGGGTAACAGTATTTGTGAGTTCCCTAGTCAGGTATTCTGGCAAGGTGTTAGTTTACTATGGTATAAGTAAGCAATGAAATGCACTGATACCCAAAGACAGTGGTGAGAAAGAGGTCTGGAGAGTTATGCCAAAGACTTTATTTAGTGTGATGTTTAGTGCAAAGTCTGTTCATGGGTGTGGATAGAGCAGGCCCACACCCAGGGCAACAATTGTATATTTCCTGCACATTTAGGAGACCAAGCTGTACTCAGTGAGTTGTTTAGTGATTCATATTTGTGTGCCCTTTTTTCTATTTTAATCTGTGTATTTTACACAAGATGAGCAGGCAAAATGGAAAGCTTCTAAGATGAAGGTTTGCACTTCAGTCCTACAGCATGACTATCTAGCAGAGGACTGTAATTCCTAATGTCAACCTGTAGAAGCAGTTTTGTTAAAAATAATGACATTAGGGTAAATCTACCTTCATTATCCCAGGACCATCTATGATGCATGTTCAGATCTTCTCTTCTACCAACAATCCAGGACCAGCACTACACTTCTTACTACGTACAGTCAAGGTGGATGGGTTGAACAGACTGAAAGACTTCAACTAAGGCACTAACAAGTACTACATACATCAGTGTGAATGATGAAGTGACAATGAAGAGGTAAGATCAGTGAAATGGCAAAAAGTCTGAATGGTGTATCAAATGCCTGTGGCAGTAAAGTCCTGTTTTTGGAACTTGCTGTATTTGTAAGAAAATGGACATCCAGAAACCTCATAGTCATAATGGCCCAGTAATCAGTAATCAAAAAAAGCAGTTTAGAAGTGTGGAGTATTAACGAACACCACACTAACATCTTAAAATAAGGTTAAGCTCTGTAACTCAGGTGATTCACTGTTGTTTGAAAACTTCTGCAACAGAACGGAGTGTTCTGGAATGTTGCTATTGCCCAGTAATATTGCCTCTGATAATAGTAGATGCAGATAAAAGTGTTACCATGTGGACACTCATACAGGACAGGGCAAACATGCTGTCAGTCATGTAGTGCGTCTGTCATCATTCATAAGCATGCTTCCCTCCCACATGAACTGATCAGGTTATTTAAATGCATCAAATGATTGTGTTATTTTTTTTCAAATCAGGGAAAGTAATGTGGGAACAGCAAGCTATATTAAATCAACAGAGTGTATGGAGATCTCTTAAAAAATGGAAAAAGATGCCATTTACAAAAGAAACACATTTACACATACTGGGTACAAATGTGCAATGCACACTATTTAAATTTTGTAAGTACATCAGTCCAGTGCTGAAAGAGTTTGCATACTGTCATTTTGTGTACGACCTTAATGATCTACGGTTTTGATTATGGCATAGTTATACAATGTAGCTAAAATCAGTAAATGATTAACTTCTAACATATAATCACTACATTTAATGTACTGAAAAGTAACATACCTTCTCAACCTCCTAATGCAAGACATCTGGGCAAATCTAAAAATAATGGGGACATATTTTAAACTTAGAAAGTTGCTAGAATAACAGGTTTTGTGTTTGTATGCATTTTCTAAAATATATGAAGTCTGAAACTCAAATGTCTGACATTATTTTGTGACTTCAGTCCTCAACGGTTTGCCAGAAAAATGTACATTTTATGAGGAAAAGACCAAAAATATGAGGCAAAGACCTGGACAACTGAGAAGTATGAAGAGTAATGTTCTGTGGGTGATACTTAATCGGCTTTTAAGTTAGGAAATGCTTAGTGTTATTACTGTGTTCAGTAAGACAGTTACGTATACAAATACTATGTGTGCTATTTTTTCAAGTTTAAACATGTTTTGAAGGATGGCTACACTGCTTACTCTAATGTTTTTCTGTCAAACACATTATTATATAAGTTGCTTTTCTTCCCTTGTATTTTCTCAATGATTGTTTTTATCCATCTTAAGTCGCTTTCTTGCAAAGACTGGACAAAATAAGAAACTTAACTTCAAAGAGCAGGTTTAGAGGTTTTGATGAGTGTCTTATGCCTAAATGGTGCCCTCCTGATTAGCTGCTGTAAAAATGAAGAGATGAGATAGCAAACATGGACTTACGTTGCAGTGGGTGTCAATACCTCTGGTGGACATGGGCAACTTGAGTAGCTAACACTAGACAAATATCAATGACATGACAGAATGGCTAACTGGAAAGCATGAAATATCTGTTTGTTGCAACAGAGTGGCAGGGCACTGCCTCCAGATAGTAGAATTTTGTAGATGACTTACCTTAGTGGTAGATGTTTGAAAAGACCACTGTTGCAGTATTTCTTAATACTTGGACATTACTGTTAGATGTCCCATCGCATCTGGACAGTCTGCAAGACCTCGGGTTCCTTCCTCCAAACCATGGCATACGTCCACTCCTGAGCCCGCCAGAGTGAGCTGGTACAAGACAGATGCATCTTTCCATGCCATTTTAGAGTTTTCTTACCCTTAATCCAAACCAACCCACAGGCAAAGCACTTACTAAACATCCCAATGCCAATGACTACATGGTAGGGAGAGCCCTAGGACTATCAGGTAACATTCTGTGGGTGTAGGAAAAAAGCAGGTCTGGAATATGGACACTCTCCTCATTCCCTACCCTGAGACAGTCAATCTTAAGCCTAGAACCAAGGAGGTTGTGGGTGTTGTGATAAGGTCACCAAAGGAAAGTGGGACCCCCACCACACCCATAAGAGAAAAAAAATACAGTGACCTCTCCAGAGGGCTAGGTGGCTGGGAGGGAGGTAGTACTGCAACAATCTATTTGAATATTTACCATTATGGTAAGTTACCTACGCAACTGTAATATGCTATTCACTAGATTGCTGTTGCAACACTCCTTACTATTAAATTCCCAGAGCTTTAGGCTGAGTGAGTGGTGATAAAAAGGGGTGACTACTTTTAGGATGATCTACCAAACACCTCTAGCAAATCCTGCTCTGGTAGGAATGAGTGTTCAGGTTGTAATGCTTGGTATATGTATGGACAGATGTACAGGTAGCAGCATCAAAAACACAGTGGGTATCTATCCCTTGCCAGAAAAACCAACATTGTGACTGTGACCCTGGCACTGTAAGCTCTAACTGCACCTTTCATTTTTTTCCCCTTATCTGTACAGCAAAACTGAATACAAAAGAAGAGCCCTTTGGAGATGGTTTCTTTAGATATTGCTTCACCTGTTTACTTCACAGAGAAAGACAGAGTCACAGAAACAGTTGGCTTGTCTTCCAGCAATGTCCTTGGTCCCATCCAGGTGGTATCCATTGTGAAAAGCAGGAAACTGGACATTCTGGTTCGTAGTGAACTCTAATACTTCCTTAGGCATAAAGGTTGGATTCCTTTTGAGGCTCACTCAGTCCGTGTGGGAAACCAAGAAGGGTTCTACACATAAAAGTGTACAGTTCTGACACTCTTCTAACTGAGCTGATGATCAACAACAGGAAGTTTCCAGGTCAGGAATTTCACAATTGACGTCTATGCTTGCTCAAAAGGGAGCTGAGTCAGCCTTTCCAGCACACAGTTGAGATACCAAGGAAAGCTGCCTCTTTCTGGGTAGCCTGATATGCAGAGTGCAGAATACCCCTTAAGGAGCTGTTTGACTGAAGGTACGTTAGCTACAGGCAGATCCAGAGGGAGGCAGGGAGATGGCTGAGAAATGGACCGTAACAGATGTATCTGCCAGTCCTGCCTTTTAACAGCTTAATGAGGTATTGGATGATCAGGGGCACCCTTGATGTGGATAGGTCCTGGTTTCTGCCCTGGCATCAAATGGAAAAACTTCTAATTGGATACAAAAGATCTTCTAGTGGTAGGCTTTCTTGCATTGCTAATAATGTTAAGTACATTCTCATAGTAAAGGTGGCTTAAGGGTATCATTATTTGATCATCTGTGTTGTGAGCAGAATGCTCATAGAGTGAGGTATATGAGGAACTCTTTATGGCCTTCCCATATCACTGTTGCAGTATTCATAATCTAACAGATCTCCTGTCAAGGACAGCCCAACATCCAGACAGTATACCAAAGCCTTAAGTACTTATAGGTTTCCTATTCTTTCCCTACGCAACTAGAAGAGGATAAAGGTAACGTACAGATGCACACTCTGAACTTCTTTGCCACCAGTCCAAATGCCATAATTGACCAGTGGTCTGAATGCCTTTCTACTGTGCTGGTTACCAAGCTTTGTTTCAGATAAGTGTCCCACTGGGGGTTCTTCTTATCTTTCTTTTTATTTAGTACTGTTGGGTTCATTGTCATCCAGAAAGGGGGCAATGTCAGTCTGGAAAGCAGATTCCCCATAAAGATCGTCATGACCAGTGTCTTTTCTGTTTGGGTACTTACCATGACCATATGCAGTGTTCTATCTGCCAGGCTTTTGTTCCTAAGACCATACACAGTCATTTCTCCTCTTTATCTATTTACCTTGAAAACCGGCATCTTAAGCTGTTGGCTCAAGGTGCTATGCCTGAATCTTTCTGTCCCGAAGATCAGCCATCTGCCAAAATAAAGGCCAAAAACCCTTGGTTTCATGCAGCTATTGTCCAGCCTTCCAGGACATCTCTCTCAAGGCTAGCAAAAGCCTAGAGGATCATCTGATGGTTGCCTCGGATTCCTCTGCTGCAACCCCATGGGAGGTTGGATCTGACTTCTCGCACATCTTCAAAGGCTTTGCAAACATCTGCACCAGATGTTGAGGGGGAACATCGGCTGATTATACTCGAGGTACTGAGGGGGATTCCACAGATCTTAGTAAGAGAGAAGATTCTTACTACACTTATTGAATGTTGCCAGGGGTCTGACCCTCTGAAGGGGTTTCATACCGACATCCAGCAGAAAAAGAAACAGAAAACCAAGCATATTTCCCTTGGTATAAAGAATCCCCACTGTGAATGTCAGGATTTTACTCAAGGATTATTTAATGTTTTAATGACTTTGAAGCCTCCTCAAGGGGTGTCTGCACCTGATCCTCCCTGGTCTACCACTCTTCTTAAAGATCGAGTGAACTAGATTCTTCAGATGAAGATCTGGATTCTGGGAGAGTCCCTGACTTACTCTTCTCAGATTCCTTCCCCTATGGAATATGGTTCAGAAGAACAGGATTCTATCAGTCCAGATCCCCCTTTCGAGGATCTATCTTTGGGTATACTGTTGCCTGCATGATGGAGTTCTTTAAGTGGGATTGTTCTCACATCTCTTACATTCATTAAAGGTATTATGAGCTCCTCCAGATAGAGTCTCCTAAGCGATCTGCTGTTTCCCATTTTGGCTGCCCTCCTGGATACCTTTTCAGCTACTTCTGTGGCCCCTGATTCTTAGCACCCTGCACCCAAGAAACCTGAGAGATTTTACAAACTGCCTGACGAATGTAAATTTATTCATAAATACCCTTCTGCTGATCCTTCTGTACCACTTTATACCTTCAGGCCATCAACTACCAGATTTATATGACCAAGTATGTATTGGCCCTCCATTCTCAGGCATCCAAAGTGATTTCTGACATTCCTGACTGTGAGGGGAAGGTTTCTGCCCTTTCCCTGCTGGGCTCTCCCTCTCAAGTTGCTCGCCACTCTATCAAATGCATCTGTGATGCAGCTGATGCCTCCTCCATGGCTGCGGCCTTTGGTTCATTTATGAGGCATCACTCTTGGCTTTGTCTTCAGGCTTTATCTGATGACATTAAGGGCCAAATTCTTGGATGCTCCTTTGGATAATAAAAATCTTTTTTTATTATGTTTTTGTCACAAATGGCAGACTCGTGTCTCCATTACAGTTTTCTATCAAAGCCAAACCACTAAAGTCGGTATGCTCACACTTGACTTTTTGTTACCTGTAAGACATCTCTTAAGTTCAGTTATAGCACAACACCATGGCACCCTTCCCTCTCTTCCCGACTCACTCCTCCCTTAACTGTCTTTACTGTACAGCCACATTTGTCTATTTGGAAATAACTCAGCAGTTCCCTACAGTTAATGTTGTACCTGTGCTTACTTGTTACCTCCCACAGCCACTAACTCAGTTTTACCTTTGAAAAGTCACTCAACCTACCTCCAAACTACATGTGAAATTTTACACTTAATGATTGTTTATTTTTCTGGCTGAAGCAAAAACTCATTGTTGGTTCAACCAGCTCCATTAGCCCTCACTACACTCGGGCTCACTTCGCTACCCTTCCCTACCCCCATTCCCAACCACCCCCACATCAATTACTTTTATAACTGACCTTCTCCACCCTGCCCACCATCCTTCTTCACTTCCTATTCATCTTCAGCAATCACACTCTACCCCTCCTCTCTTATACCCTCCCAGCACTATTCACATTATACTACTACACCTCCTCCTCTTAATCACCTCTCACTCACACGAACTCCCTCTAAGTTTACCACTACTACACTTTTCTCCACCTTCTTTTCGCACTTCTTCCCTCTAATATGCTCCTTCCTCTCTATTTATCATTCCTTATTCTACTTCTTTCTCATTTGACCTCTTATCACACTCAGATTAATCTTCAACCTAGCACTCCAACCTCCTCCCACTTCAAATTAAACAATGACAGTCACTATTCTACTCCAATATCCCCCTCACTCTTCTACATTCCTGACTTTACCCTTCCTGAAATTAAATTGCTTCCAAAGATCTACCCTTGTAATAGACCAAAACAAAGGTTTCTCTCATACTACCCATGCAAATCTACTTTTCTCTCCACCTCTTACTCTCAGGCGACATTCACTCGAACCCTGGCCCTGGCCTTAACCAACCTTCTCTCACTATTATTCCACAGCTACCACTAGACCCATCTAATCTTACTTCTAAACATATTCCCTTCTATTCCATCAATATCCATAGAATTCTTAATAAGATAACAGAATACCATACCTGGACAGCCCCAAACTCCCCCAGTATAGTTACTCTCTCTGAAACATGGCTCAAACCACATAACACTGATAATGAATCCCCCCCTCGCCAGATACAACATTCTACTCCTTGACTGCACACATAAAAAAGGTGGAGGTGTAGCCATTATGTATTCAGACCACCTCACTGTATCCCCCCTAACTCTCATCCCTCCATTCATCCTGCCAAACTTATTATTGCCAACTGCAAACTAAATGCCCATAAAACCATAACTATAGTCGCTATCTACACAACTCTTGGAGATAACATACACTTATTAGAATAGATTCTCTGCTGGCTATCTAATAACATACTTACTGAAACCATTATACTAGGAGATTTCAACATTAATTGGCAAAACCTCACCTTCAACTTCCCTACCAACAGCATAAACTTATATGGATATACCCAACTTATGTCCTTTCCCACTTTTCACAGATAATCCACCAATACTAGTTCCATCCTTGACTGGATTTGTGTATCTCACCTTAAACTTTATCGCCACCCAGAATGTCAACCCAATTCCATAAGCAACCACTCCCCAGTACAAGTACTAAGATTCTCCCCTTCTCTCCAGACTACACAAAGTCAAGGAATGTCGTAGACTTAACTAATTCCACTCCTTCAACATTTAACAATACTCTCTCCTCTATTAACTGGTCACTCCTTTCATTTCTACCTCTAAACAAGGCTGTTTTACAATTTAATTCCATCTTTCTCAACACTCTAAACTCCCTTGCTCATCCCAGAACTATAAGAGTCAAATCTCAATGCTGTCCATGGCTCACCCACAAAACTTGTTCACTTATCCATAACAGAAATTTTGCCTGGAAATTATGGCTTAAACTAATTCCTAGTCTGACTACCAAAAATACAGGGAACTCCATTATCTAGCTAAAAGACCCATCAACACTGGAAAAAAGAACTTCTACCATTCACCCCTATCACCCCTATCCTCTGAATCCAGAAACCCCAAAAGTTTCTGGAATACTATGAACCAAATTCTCCACCCTGGCAATCTCTCCATACCCAACCCTTGCCCTAATAACATCACCCAAGAAACTGCTTCTATTTTCAATTCCTACTTCATAGATACCATCAGCAAACTTATGCAGACCTCTAGCCAAACCAACCCCTTACTTCCCACTACCCCACTACATCTCTTCTCAATAAAGCCAATCCCCACTAGCTACATTAACAATCTCCTTATCAACCTTCCTATGCTCCCCATCTGCAGACAACCTGCCATCTTTCTTCCTCAAGGTAGATAGCACTTCCTGTCTCAATTCTCATAAATTGCTCAGTTAGCAAATCCATAGTTCCTACTCTCTGAAAAAATTCTATACCATTCCCATCCACAAAGGTGGCAACTTTGTTGAACTTTCTAATTATCAGCCTATTGCCATACTCTCTCCCCTCTCAAAAATTCTTGAACACTGTATCAACAAACAACTTATGGCCTATCCTACTCATAAAAACCTGTTTAGCCCAACCTAGCACGGTTTTTGCCCCCACCACAGCACCACTACTGATCTAATATCCTTCACTAACTCCATCCGCCATGCTAGAGATAACAACAAACTTGTATCCTGTCTCTTCCTCGACCTTTCCAAAGCCTTCAACACTGTCTCACACCCTGTCAGACTCTCCAAACTTTCTAAATTTAACCTCCCTTTAGCTACCATTTCCTGGTTTAATAGCTACCTCACTGACAGACAACAATATGTCAGACGGCTCTCAACTCTCTCCCCCTTTCTCCCTATCAAAATGGGAGCTCCATAAGGCTCAGTTCTAGGCCCCCTTCTCTTTAACATCTTCACTAACCAACTTTACACATCCTGTCCTCAGTCATTCCTCATACAGTATGTGGAAGACTCTACTATCATCTTCTTTGCTGACAACCTCTCTGACCTTCTATCTGTGACACAAAAATCTTTCAGCCTTACAGAATCTTGGCTCACCAACAATCAACTTATACTCAACCCCAAAAAGACAAAACTTCTGCTATTCCTCTCCCAAATCCCTCTCCCACCTTAAATCCTCTTTTACAATCTATTCAACAACACAATTATCATACCTGATACCAACACTAAGCTCCTAGGGGTAAGCATAGATGACCAACTTAAATTTGGTCTTCATGTACTTCACAGTATAAAGAAAACACACCAAAAGCTCGTACTTCTTTACAGAAACAAATGATTCCTCACAGCTGACTCCAGAATCTCAGTTGCTCAGACTTACCTTATCCTTAACCTCTTCTATAGCTCTCAAATCCTCACAAACTTACAGTCCTCACTACTCTCCAAACTCAAAACCACCTATAATAAAGTTGTTCAATTTGCCACCAATCTTCCTTCCAAAACCCACCACTGTCATGCCCTTAGGACACTCAACTTGCTGGAGTTTCCTTACCAGCTCTTGCTTACTCAACTTCTCATAATCCACTCTATCCTTAACAAGCCCTTATCCTGCCCTAACATCTCCTCACTGGTCTCTCTTTATACTCCCCTCGACTTCTACAAAGCTCCAACCAATGTGTCTTACAGATTCATAAACCTAAAAAAACTATCGACCAGAATCTATACAGTTACTTCCCCGCTCCATTATGGAACAAGCTTCCTGTGACCCTCAAAAATATCACCCCCATCCACAAGTTTAAGAAAGCTCTCAAAAACTCACTTTCCAGCACTTGCATCTGTCATTGTTATCATCCTACAGGAATCCCCTTCCCTGCCACCCACCCCCTCTGCTTACCTTACTTTCTTTACCTCTCTTAGCTCTACCTCATCCCTCCCAACTAACTCTTCTTCGTTAAAGTTAACTCATCTTATTACATCATACTCTCCTACTTCTATCTATCCTCCTATACTACTCTGTACTTGTGACCTACCACCTGCATCCTCTTTATAACCTTTGCTCTCACAATAAAATTCTACAACTCTGGTAACTATAACTCTGTCTTTAATTGGCTCAGTTGTCCACTGATGACAGTACAAAAATTTTACTACCTGATTCTTGCTATTACATGGCCTCAATTACTAAAGCATCTATACTTGTTTTGCAAATGTCTACATAACTGTTACTTCTTACCTGTATTTGTAATAACCATTGCACAATCTTTTGTACTCTGATATTTTAATACTTGTTGTATAATTTGTTTTTAATTTCGTAACATGCAGTTTTTCTCCCTGGGCCTCTGCTGAAATGTAGCAGTAGCTAAGTCGGACTATCCCGGTCAACAGACATCAAGTAAATATTTTATTTATTTATTTTATTTTTATTTTACATTTGTTAACCGGGCTAGTCTGGCTGGATACATGTCCATTTTCAGCAGAGGCCCAGTCAACTTACAATACAAAGATTAAACAATCAAATAACAAATATCAAAACCAAAAACTCAAGCAAGCCAATTATATAAACATAATAGCAAAAAGATCAAATTTTTATGTAGTTTAGTGAGATGCTGAGGGATTAATAAACAGGAAAATAAAGACTGAGAGGCAACCTTCTTGAATGATTGCTAGAGTAAGACTGCTAGTAAATGCAGAAGTCTGGTAATAGACTGTCATATGGAGAGTAAAGTATAAATATAAATTGCCTATGTAGAAATGAGAGTAGAAAAAAAAGTTGTGGCAGGGTACTAGAAAAAGGTAGGGGATAAACATATAAGAGATAAGTAGAAAGGTAGGAAAAGAAACAGATGACAAGATGTAACGAAGGAAGAGAAAGCAAATGTTAAAATGGGTCAGTAGAGGCATAATTAAGGGTAAAGAAGCAACTAGTAGCAGTGAAGGGGGGGCTAGAAGAGGATAAATCATTGGTGAGCTCAGTCAGGATTAGTGCATGGGCATAGCCAGTGGGTTTGTAGATGGTGTCTTTTTTTTGAAAAGGTGAGGAGAGCTTAGGGTGGTCAGGTCTATGGGGAGTTTATTCCAATAAGATCCTACAGTATTGGCAAATAAGGAGTCACCTGCTTTGTTGTGGGATTTGAGAGTAGTTACTAGAAGCTTCCTGGCAGGAAGTAAGATTTTGTATGGGGTGATGAGGTTATTTAGTATTGGAGGGTAATGTAGAATTTTAAAAGTTAAGACTAATTGATGTAGAAGTATTATGTTCTGAAGTTCTAGCCAATTAAGTTGTTTTAGATTAAGACAGTGATGTGGGAACCTGTGGCAAGTGGTATGCTGTGTTGAGTTTTTGGAGGTTAGCTTTAGAGAGGTTGATAAATGAGAGGCATATAATAGAGTGAGAGAAGGTGAGTTTGGGCAAGAGACACTGGTAGTAGCAGTAAGAAAGGGTTTTAGTCTACACAGGACACCTACTTTTTTATTAACAGTCTTGATGGTCAGATCAATATGGTAGTCAAAGCTTAGCTGATTGTCTATAGTGACACCCAGTAGTTTAGTGGAACTATCAGGAGTAATGGTAGTGCCATTACAGGACACAATGGAAAATGAGATAGGGGCAGATTTAAGGGTGGGGGTGAATAGTAGCAATTTGGTTTTTTTCGGATTGAGGAGGAGACAGATATGTTGGAACCATTTTTCTGCTGCTGTAAATACATTCTGGGTGTAGGAGTGAAGTTTTTCAGGAGATAAAGCAGAACAGATGAGAGTAGAATCATCCACATATTGTATACAAGTGGATGTTGGGAGAGAAGTGGGTAGGTTGTTTATGAATATGGAGAAAAGGAGGGGGCCTAGGATGGAGCCTTGTGGGACACCGATGGTTACAGGGAGCTGAGAGGATAGATGACTATCCCAGAGGACTGCTTGTTTTCTATCTTTCAAATAAGAGTCAAACCACTGTAGTGCTAATGCATCAAGTGAGAGGGATTTTAAAGTATCTAGGAGAAGTTTATGGTTAACCATGTCAAAAGCTTTTGAGAGGTCAAGGAAAGTGCAGAGGAGTAGAGGTTTTTGTTGATCACGAAGGAGAGAAGGGCAGTGGAAGTACTATGGTGGGGCCTAAAACCATGTTGTGAGTCTGTAGGTTATTTTGTAAGAGATGATATAAGAATTGATGGTGAATGCAACGCTCCATAATTTTAGCTAGTGGAGACAGAAGGGCTATTGAAATTAGAAAGTTCGTTGGAGTTGCCTAGTGGATTCTGTTATAGTTCTGTTAATTAATATGGAGACTGGGTAAGCTAATTCATGTGCAGCTAGTTGCAGATATTCAGCTGGTAGTTTGTCGGCTGAAGGGTGCAAGGTTTAAGTTTAGAGAGTAACTTACATATGTAGGTAGTGGAGACTGTATTAAATTTTAGTGTAGAGGTGCAGTTTAGAGAAGGGGTTATTTGAGGAGAGGGGGAGTCATGGTGTTAGCTAGAGAGGTGACTGTTTCAGAGAAGAAGTTGTTGAAAGTATTGGCTATTATATTGGGTTGGGTCTGAGCTAGGCTAGCTGGTGTAGGTGTTTTGGTGTTCCCTGGATGGAGCAGTTTATTGATTGCTGACCAGAAATGTTTAAGGTTTTGATTTCTGTCTTGTTGATACTGAAGGTAGTAATTTTAGTTGTATTTCTCAGGTGTTTGTAGTTTTGATGGTCAGATGGGTTTTAGTGGATCTCCATTTTGTCCCTAATTTATTTCTAACTACCATTGTTTGTTTAGTTTGTTTGGAAAGCCAGGGGGCTTTAGAGCCTATTCTAATTAATCGATGATGTTGGAGATTTTTAGGAAGGTGTTGTTGAAATAGCTAACTGCTTCATCAATTGGGAGGTGTTTTAGAGCCACCAGTTATATTCTTTTGAGTTCATTACGGAAAGAAGATAGGTTAAAATTAGTTTTGTAAAAATAGCCTGTTTGGGATTGTTGTATTTTTGTTTAGAGATGTAGGTTAGAGATGATCGCTGATATTGTCAGGAGTGTTCCAGTTTTATAAGAGAGGGATTGTTGTTGATTAGTATCCAGTCTAGAATGGATAGTTTATTGGTAGATTTGTGTATTCTAGTAGGGGAGTTTATAGTTTGTTGAAAGTTAAAGAGGTTAATGTGAAGGGTAGGTTTGGGTGAGATACAGGAGTTCCAATCAATATTGAAGTCTCCTAAGATCATGGTTTCCTGAGGGAAACTACAGGAGACCCAGCTAAGAATATTTTCTAGTGTATTAGAGTTATTGCCTGGAGGGATGTAGGAGCACATTATGTAAATGGCTTTGTTTTTATTCACTTGGAGTTTGGTACAGAGTATTTCAGCATTTCCTGGGGAGGGGGGCAGGGAGTCAGTTAAGGTTACCTGTAGTTGGGATTTGTAAAGTAAGGCCACCTCCCGCCCTTTTTGTTGAGGCGGTCTTGCCTTAGGGTACTATAACCTGGGGGAGTGAATTTGTTGTCTTTAGTACCTGGTTTAAGCCATGTTTCAGTGAGACAGAGAATATCAAAGGCATAGAAGTCAATTAAAGCATGGAGTTGAGTGATTTTATTGTTGATACTACGAATATTTAGGTGAGCTATAGTGAGGGAGTCATTAGAGAAAGGAGAACTGAGATTGTTGGCAGTATGGTTAGAAGTGGTGTGGGTAAGGATGGGGCCAGGGTTGGGGTGGATGTCCCCGTATATTAGTAAAAGAGTTTGAGGAAATTGAAGTATCTTTGAGATTTTGTAAGGTATTAGATAAGGCCGTTTAGTGGTTAGAAATCTATTATGGTGTAATTTGTGGTAGAGAGGGGGAAGGTAGGGATAGGAAGATAGGATATTAATATGTGTTTGTTCAGCTAGAGGAAGTAGAGAGGTTGAGTGTTTTGTTAAATTAGGAGATTGGCAAAGGGTTAGATATTTGTAGGAAGTAAGAGTATAGTAAAAGAGAAGGATGTTAAGGAGTAGTAGAGGGTACAGTAGTTTGAGGCTTAAAGGCATTGTTAATAGTGGGAAGAGGTTTTTAAGTTACTATTAGGTGGTCTTGGGTGGTTGGGAGTGGGGTGTGGCAGATGGATAGGAGTTAGGAGAGAGGGTGTGATGTTAGGTTTGGAGTAAAGAGTTAATTAGTCAGAGTGAGGCAGGAAGTGAGATAGGTTGAGAGAAGAATGTTGGGTGTGGAAGGAAGGGCAAAGGTAGGAGGGGGGGGGTGGGGGGGGGGGGGGGGGGGGAGGGGAGGAGAGTGAGCGGAGTTAGGGCACGAGCAGATGACAGACGAAGAGAAGAGAAGAGAGAAGAGAAGAATCAGAGGCAGAGGGTGCAGGAGATAAAGGAGAAAGGAAAGAGAAAGTCAAAGACAGAATTGATTGAAGACTGACTAGAGAAAGTTGGAAGTTAATAGTGTTAGATAGACATAGATACAGATTATAGGGGAGGAGGGGGGAGGAGGAGAGGAGGGTAAGGAGAGTTGATAAATTGAAGAATGGTGAAATGCAGAAAAGTTTAGGTGTGGCAGGGTAGGTGAGGAGTAGGGTAGAGAGTGGAGGTAACAATGAAGAAGTTAAGTCGTATCCTGCTCTAAGGCTAAGGTAGGAAACAGAGAGAGAAAGGGGGTGAAAAACAGATATGATAGTGAGAGGGCAGAGGGAAAAAGCAAGGTGAAAAAAGGCTGAAAAGGAAAGAGTATCAAAAGATAGGGGGGAAAAGGTAGAGACTGAGAAATCAACATTAATGGAGTCCAAACATACATTCAGTCCCAGAGAGGTCAGTGTGTGGGTTCAGTTAGTCCAAGTTTTTACTACTAGGAGGGAAGTAACTGTAGTAGAATAGCAAGTAGATATAGGGGAGGTAGGTAAACAATAGCAAATAGTGGGCAATCATGCTGCTACAGATGAATTATTTAAACTATTAGTATGCCTAATGCTCCCAGTTGAGCGCCACCATGTGTGAAAGCTGAGGCAGAGTAGCTAAGACAAATCAACATTAATGGAGTCCAAACATACATTCAATTCCCAGAGAGAGGTGTGTGTTCCAGTTAGTCCAAGTTGCATTCACTGTAGGAGGGAGGACCCGGTTAGGAGTTGGTTATGGTATGAGTACAGCTAGAGCAGAGAGGTCAGTGTGGGTTCAGTTAGTCCAAGTTGCATTCACTGTAGGAGGGACCGACACAGGTTAGGAGTTGGTTATGGTATGAGTACAGCTAGAGCTTGGGGATTCAATTCCCAGAGAGGTCAGTGTGGGTTCAGTTAGTCCAAGTTGCATTCACTGTAGGAGGGAACAGGTTAGGAGTTGGTTATGGTATGAGTACAGCTAGAGCTTGGGGCTGAGCAAGCACGCAGTACAGCAGCCACAGCAACCAGAGAGGTTTAGGATAGTAATAAATAAATAATTTTTGGTGCTGCTGCTGCTGAACTTTTCAAGTCTCTCTCTCTCTCTCTTAATGATAAGGGTAAAACATTGCAGGAGTTGAAACATATTTTTGTTTTTCCTATTCCTGAGTTTTAGAAGAATTATTCCTCCAAATCTGCTTTTGTTTGTAGACAGTCTCACCCTCCACCTAAGGGAAAAAAAGGGCTCTAGACATGTGCCTCCTTCTATGTCAACTTAAATCGCTACCTCCCAGAAACCTGCTTTTCAGGATAGGCTGGGTTACATTTGACAATTTGTTTCTCCTTTCACGGACAGGTTCCTTTACAGTCTTTCCTCGTCTCTTCTCAATTTGTTAAGGATCAAGACAGACTCTTGTGTTCTGTCCATCACCTTGCCAGGAACATTTTATGGTTTGGAAATCCCTTCTTCCCTTTTTGGGCATTCCTCTACCTCCTCGGGAACAACTTCCTCTTTTCTCAGTGGTGCTCCATTCACTTTTGGTCCATGGGACCATTCAAGCTGTGCCTCCTGCCCAGATAGAGAAGGGTTTTTATTACAGAATGTTTGGTTTCCAGAAAGAAGGTCACGTGGGGACAAAATCTGGATATTTCCCAACTCAACACCTTTCCCAAAATTCCTTCCTTTTGAGTGTTCTCTCCTCAGACATTATTTCCCCTTCTTCTAACAGGCCTTTCTGGTCTCTCTGAATCTCAAGGATGCCTACATTCAAATCTCCATCCATCCTCTTTTCAGAAAATTTTTATGTTTCTCTGTATCTTCCTTGCATTTTCATTTCTCAGCTTTGCCCTTTGGCCTCTCTACGGCCCCAACAGTATTCAACAAATGCCTTGCTCATGTCATTGCTTTTTGCAGGATGTGAGAAGTTCAGTTCTTTCCTTATCTTGATGATCTGCTCATTCATGCTTCCTCCCTGATGCTCTGCTTCACGATCTCCAGTTTGCTATTTCCCTGTTACAGACTCTGGGATTCACAATAAACTTCCAGAAATCCGCTCTGATGCCTTCTCAGGACGATATTTTCCTCGATTGTAGGCTTTAGACCATCCCCATGCTGGCAAATCTGTCTGCCCTCAAGGCCCTATCTTTCACTGCCTTTTTCCAGTCTCTTCTTCCACTGGCTTTATTCATGGCCATAGAATTTCTCAGGGTCCTCAGGTTCATAGCTTCCATCATTCCCATGCTCTCTCTGGCCAAGCTCCATATCAGAAAGCTTCAAGTGATACCTCAAATGTCACTGTAGCTCCAGCACTGCCACCCCTTGGACTTCCTGGTACCCTTCCTTCCCTGTCTCAAGCTTCAGCTTCAGTGATAGATTCATCAATGTTCTGTTAACCCAGGGCTTCGTTTCCAAGCTCCAGTCCTGACTCAAGAGCTCTTTACATATGCCTCAGACAGGGGACGGGGGGCCTCCGTTGGCACTCGCAAAGTTCAGGGTCTCTGGCTTCTTCATCAGAGGTCGGACCACATTAATATAAAACAGATGAAGGCTCTTGTTTCTAGCTCTTCAGGCTTTTCATTCTCTCTTTCATCCCAGATCCCTAAAGATTTTCACAGACAATACCACAGTGATGTGGTATGTCAATAAGCAAGGAAGTACAAGGTCCTATCTTCTCTGCAGACTAGCTCTTCAGGTCTGGGACCAAGCTGTCCAGTATCAAGTGACTCACCAGGCAATTTATATTCCCTTGGAGTACAATCTAGTGGCAGACTCTTTGAGCAGGTCCATAACACAAGCTGACAAATGGCTGTTTCACACAGATGTGTTCCTGGACATTGTGCATCAGTGGGGTATTCCTAAGGTAGACCTTTTTGCTTCCCCTCTGAACATGTAACTTCCTCTGTTCCAGGGTCCTAAGTCCTCTAGCTTGGAAAATGGATCCCCTGTCTTTTCCTTGAAAGGGGATGTTTCTGTATGCCTTCCCTCACCTTCCTCTGGTTACCATGAGTACTGCACAAGATCAGGCAGGACACCTCAAAATCTTGCTAGGGATTCCTTTTTGGCCCAGACATCATTGGTACCCCCCTTCTTTCCTACTTGACCAGGGGCAATCACCACAAATTACCTCACTGGGTGGATCTTCTCACATAAGAAAAGGGGTCTCTTATCCATCCTCACTCATTCACTATTCAACTGACTTTGTTGGTGATAGTGTTTTGATCTCTTTTAGGAAACCCTTTTCTGAGGAAGTGCTCTGTATCCTGCAGAAGCCCATGAAACCCACTACCAGGAAATCATATATGTTCACATGGGAAAGATGTACTGTCTGGTGCCTCTCTTGCCATCAGGATCCCCTATCTGTGGAGTTTCCTCTTTTTTTTTTTTTTTCTTATTGGAGTGATCTGCTTCATGCTGAACTAGCATATTCTTCAGTTAAAGCTCACCTGTCAGCAATTTCTGCTTGTCTGCCCTTGACTCCTCCCTCTGGCCTCTAGATTTGAGGTCATGCAATTTCTTAAAGACAGCCTTCATATCAGTTCTCCCAGGAAGCCTACTCTGCCTTCCTGGGACCTCAATTTTTTTACTTAAAAAATTGAATCGGTTTCCTTTTGAACCTGCTTCTTCAGCTTCCTTACAACACTGTACTTGGAAGACTGTTCTCCTTTTGGCTTTCACTTCTGCCAAGAGAGTGTGTGAACTTCAGGCTCTCAAGGCTGTCCCTCATTTCTTTGTTTTCCACAGGGACAGGGTGTCTCTTCATACTAACCCTTATTTTATGCCCAAGGTAGTCAATGAGTTGTTTCTTAATCAGTATATTCATCTGCCTTCTTTTTTTTTCCTTCTCCACAGTCTACCACTGAGAAGGTTCTTCACATCTTGGATTTGCATAGACAGTGCAGGTATTATTTGAACAGCACTAAAGTTATTTGCAAATCTGTGCCACTTTTTGTTTCCTTTTATCCCAGGTCTTTGGTTTTGGTTTCTAATAAAACCATCTCTTCCTAGACTTCTAAAGCAATTTGTTTTTTGTTATTCTTTTCATGGAAAATATCTTTCCTCATCAATAAAGGCTCATTCTACCAGGGCTGTTGCCTCCTCTGGTGCTTTTTTCAAGGGGCTGGATACCAATTCCATCCTTCAGACTGCTATTTGGTCTGCTGATCAAACATTCGTTAAGTATTACAAGTTGGATATTATTTCCAGGGCCAGAGCTGGCTTTGCCAGGGCTATCCTGCATGGCTTTCTGGAGGACTCTTCCGTGCTGTCCTACGCTCAGGCTTCCACTTTAGCTTTTGTACTCTCTCTTAGGTTATGAATACTGCAACAGTGATGTGGAAGGACACAGTACAGTTGTGTAAAATCTTACCATAACAGTAGATGTTCTTCTCATCACTTTTGCAGTGTTTCCTCTCTCCCTTCTGCTCTACTCTGTTCTTCTTACCCTCCTAGCCATGGGACTGTTCTCCTATTTCTCCTTTTGGATGCACATGTTTTTTTCTTGTCCCTAGGGGCATTTTCTTCCTCTTGGGGCTTTTTTCAGTTCTAGGTGTGTGCATCCATAAGTCAATTTGGTTATGAATACTGCAACACAGAAGAGAAGGACATTTACTGTTATTTTACGATTTTACACAACTGTACTTTCTGAGTTAGGCAGCATTTGATGTCCCCCAACACACACACACACACACACACACACACACACACACACACACACACACACACACACACACACACACAAAACTGCTATCTCCAAGACAAGGGGGAACAAGGTGCTGTCTGGTCCGAAAAGAGTTCTATAAGAAGCATCCTGGGCCATTCTCTTCACCTTTTGGAATACTTTTAAGTAGCAAAAGAAGAGCAGGATAGTCATAGATACAGAGACCTGTCCAGCTTATGGAGAACGCATCAGTTGCCCAAGTCTATTCTCCTTGCAATAGCTTCTTTTTGTTTGTTTATTTAATGAACAAAATTGAATCAGATATTTATTTTCTATGCATGTAAAAAGGTGTATCTGGGAAAACACCCCATCTGTGCATGATTTGGAGGATGTGTAACATCCACTTATGAGGGTCTACCTTTGTCCTACTCAGCTGGTCTGCTACTGTGCTCATCTCTTAGGGGATGCAATGAAAACACAAGGCACGGCAGAACAGGAGAGCCACAATATATGCAAAAAAAAAAAAGAAGTCATGTACTCACCATAACGTTCCATGTTTGTAGTCCATCTCACCCTTCATTCTTACATATGGGTGGCTCCGACTTGGCCTATTTACAAGCTGGAAGTCTTCTAGTTGGCTCGTGGCTAGGTATGTATCCCATGGTGCACCAGTACAATCCCCAGATCTTGTTTGCTGCTAACTAGGAGAGATGAGAACAAATATACAAAAGAAGCCAATACTAAAAGGTTTCCATAAAAAAAAGGTAATAATATTTTTTCTGTCTCCAGGTACTTCCAGGATGGGGGTAGGAGGGTGGGTTCATAAGAATGAAGGGTGAGATGGACTACAAACATGAAACGTTATGGTGAGTAAATAACTTCTTTATGTTCTGTAGTCCTATCTCACCTTCATTCTTACATATGGGACAGCATCCCTAGCGCCTTATTCTTGGGTGGCTCAAGGAAAAATACTCCTGAGTACTGTGAAACCAAATGATGCTCTACCCCTGGAACTTAAATCCAATTTGTAATGAGTAATAGAAGTGTGAGGGGTAGCCCACGTTGCTGCTGCACAAATATTATCAAGTGGGACCCTGGCTTGAAAGGCTGCAGAGGTAGACTGAGATCTGGTAGAGTGAGCCTTGATTTTAAAGGGTAAAGGTCTACCCTCAGAGTTGTAAACGTAAGCTATACAGCTAGAAATCCAATTAGAGAGTGTTGCTTTGGAAACTGGTAAGCATGACCTGGATTCGGAGAAGGAAATGAATAATTGATCTGATTTCCAGATTTCCTTAATCTGGTGCAAATAAAAACATAATTGTCTATGAACATCTATCTGGTGAAACCTGTATTCAGCTGCGTTGGAATGATTTGGAAAAAAACACCGGAAGTTCTATGGATTGAGTCAAGGTGGCATGGGAACAGAACTTGGGGACAAAGGAGGGATTAGTATGAAGGGACACCCTGTCTTTCTCAAAAATCAGGTAAGGGGGTTTAACAGACAATGCTTGCAATGCTGACACCCATCTGGCTGACGTGATAGCCACCAGAAACAAAGTCTTCCAAGACAGAAATTTCAAAGAGGATGAATGAGAAGGCTCAAAAGGCAGAGAAGTTAATTTGGATAACACAACATTTAAATCCCATGAGGCCACAGGTTCTTGAAAGGGGGTCTTAACAAAGTGGCACCTTTAAAGAAAGTTTTGCACAGCTTATGTGACATCAGATTAGAATCTTGAAAGCCTACATGAAAATTTGAAATCACTGCCAATTGAACTCTGATAATGGCAGCTGCAGATCCCTGGTGAAAGAGCTCAGACAGGAATTCCAAAACCACTGGAATGGAGGCAGTATAAGGGTCAACATTCATTTTCTCCACCCAGATAGAGAATCTTCTGGAATATAGTCTCCCACTGGAAGGTTTATGAGAAGACGTAAGGATATGAGTCACAGAGGGTGAGAAGTCGTGAAGCCTGACTAGGGATGGAACTGGAGCAGCCATGCTGTCAAACTGAGGGTGTGTAAGGAGGGGTGAAGCAAACCTAACATGTGAGTCAACAGTTCTGGAACTGGGTCCAGAATCCAAGGATTGTCTAGGAGAAGAGGCCCAAGGAAGGGGAACCAAACCTGATGAGGCCAGTAAGGAGCAATGAGGATAAGTTTGCTTCCCAGCCGTTTCCCTTTCTGAATAACTTTGGGAATGAGAGGAAAGGGAGGAAAAGCATACAGGAGACGCAGGGGCCAATCGTGAACAAGTGCATCTCTTGGTCACTCCCCCCCAGAATGGGGATGAGGGAGAAGGAGTTGCTGCATTTGGCATTGATTGGGCTGGCAAAGAGGTCGCAGCAAGGCTGACCCCATCTGCAGAAAATCTGTTACGCTGTTTCCCGTTTCAGAGACCACTCATGAGGCATCAGGATTGCCCAGCTGAGCTTGTCCGCTATTACGTTGGTTGTCCCTGGAATGTGCGTTGCCATCAGAAAACGGTGGGAAGATATTGCCCATTTCCAAACTCGCATGGCCTCTCGACAGAGTGGGTAAGATTTAGTTCCACCCTGTTTGCTGGTATACCATACTACCAACACGTTGTCTGATTGTATTGCAATAGTCCCCAGAGGCAGACGGTCGTGAAGTGCTTGCAACGGCAGGAGCACCGCCCACATCTCTAGAACGTTGACATGCAGGTGAGTCTTGTGATCATGCCATGTGCCTTGGACAGTCCTACCGAGATAATGCCCCCTCACCCTGTCTGTGAGGCATCTGTGGTCACAGTGGCAACGGGTTGGTGAGGAACAAAGGAAGTGCCTGTGGTTAACTGATTGGGTAGTGTCCACCAAAGGAAGTCCTTCTTGGAAGATTCTGTCAGCAGAATGTGATGAGATAATGGTAGGTGCTGAAAAGACCATTGGGACGACAGGAGCCACTGAAGAATTCTCATGTGTAGCCTGGCTGTGGCACTAGTAATATGGTGGAAGGCATGGTCCATAGAAGCTGCAGAATAGTCTTGACTTTGACCTTTCGTAAGGGGAGAAGACATCAAATTTGAAGAACCAGATTCTGTGCACTTTCGGCAAGTAGACGAGCCAACATGTAGACTGTGTCTATCTCTGTGCCTATAACAATCACAGACTGAGAGGGCAATAAGGCAGATTTTTCCCAATTTATAGAAATTCCCAGCTGGGCACAAAGCTGAATAGTAGTGTCCCTGGTCTGAAGAAGCAGATGCCTGGTGGGAGCGGTCAAGAGCCAGTCGTCCAGATACGGAAACACCTGGAATCCTCAACGTCTCAGGTGAGCTGTCACTACTGCCATATATTTGGTGAACACCATGGGGGTAGTGGTGAGACCAAAGGGCAGAGCACGAAACTGGTAATGACTGGCTCCCAGACGGAAGCGTAGATGACTCCTCAACGCCATGTTCATTTTTATGTGGTAGTAGGTGTTTTGGAGATCTACTGAGTACATCCAATTGTCTTTCCCTAATAACGGGAGTATAGACTGCAGTGCCGCCATCCGGAACTTGTCCTTTTTTACTGATCTTTTCAATCTGCTGAGGTCCAAAATGGGCCTCCAGTCCCCTGTACGTTTTGGCAGTAAAAAGAATCTCGAGTAAGTTCCGTATCCTATTTGGTCTGCTGGGGCGGTTTGGATGACTCTTTTTGACAGCAACTTGTTGACCTCCACAATTGCCTGATCCCTCTGATTGGGTGGAACATCCGGGATCCTCTTGGGAACAAAGGGTGGAAGAGAAAAGGGTATGACATAACCTCTGGTAATAATTCTTTGTACCCACTTGTCTTGATTGACACCCAGCCAGGCTTCTGGATACAAAGAAATGCAACCCTGACCGGCCCCAGAGAAGCACAGTCGGGCCCCACATCAGGAGCGCTGGTAAGGCCGGCCCCGAAAGGAATCATGACCTCCCTGGTTTTGCGGACCGCTCCTGTCCCTAGAGCGACATCTACCATTTCCTCCTCCTCCTCTGTTTCTGAAGGAGGAGTCACCCTGTGCATCCTGGAAAAACCTCTGGGACTTCTTGAACCACATCTTACCGCCCCTCTGACCCTTAGGGTATGGTCTAGAGGGAACAGTAAAACATAATCCCACAGAAGAGAGAGTTTTTCCTTCTTGCTTGCACCAGGTGAGAGTGTCTTTTACCGGGTCTACTTTGGATGACCGAAACGCCAGTTCGCCGACACGCAAAACACCGAGACCAAACAACCGAAAATGAAGGTGATCGACAAGGTGAAATCCCGACAGCCGAAAGACCGACATGGGCAACGTGTGAGCGCGACTCGGTAAGTGTGCGATAGTGAGGGATTTAGGGTTAGGAAGTGGACAGGTAAGTGTGTGATAGTGAGGGATTTAGGGTTAGGGTGTGGGAAAGGTGAGTGTGCGGTAGTGTCGGACTTAGGGTTCGGGTAAGGTAAGTGTGTGACAGTGACGGACTCTAGTTTAGGGGCGGGTTAAGTGAGTTAGGGTTAGGGTGCGGGTAGGGTGAGTGTGCGATAGTGACGGGCTTTATGTTTTAGGATGGGTTAAGTGAGTTAGGGTTAGGGCGCAGGTAGGATAAGTGTGCGATAGTGACGGACTTTAGGTTTAGGGGTGGGTTAAAGTTAGTGGATATGTAATTGTGTGTAATGTGTAGTTTACGTTTTGTGTGTCGATGTAATGGTGTTCGGTTTTGTGAGTTGTCGGTATTGTGTGTTTTTGGTTGTTTGGTCTCGGTGTTTTGCGTGTCGGCGAACCGGCGTTTCGGTCATCCAAAGTAGACCCCTTTTACCTTGAGTCCAAACAATGAGGAACCGTCAAAGGAGGCGTTGGTAAAGGTAGACTTGAATGGTTCCATAAAGTTGCACAAACGCATCCAGGAATGATGCCTTAGGGAAATTCCTGAACCCACTGCTCTACTCACTCCATCGGCTGCATAAGAAATAAGCCGCATGGAAGAGTTGACAATAGAGTTCAAAGTGGACAACTGGGCAGACACCTTGTCAGGGACTCCCTCAGTACATGTACTTTGTAGAGAATCCCCTAACTCTTTAAGGAGATCTCTCTGAAGCCTCGTGAAGTAAGGTAGTTCAGTGATCTAAGAGTAAATGCTGCTGAAGAAAAGACATGCTTCCCATATCTGTCCATCTTTCAAGACTCCTTATTCGGCGAATGAACAGAATTAGAAGTCTCAGCTAGCTCCTTCTTAGTGGCCGTCGCCACCACCATGGCATCTACAGGAACACCTTTAGACACAAAATCCTTTTCTGGGGGTGCAGAAAGAAACTTAATTGGTCCCCTGGAGACTGGCTCCACGGCATCAGGAGTATCCCACACCTTTCGACTAACTAGCTCCATCAGTTCGTCGAAGGGTGGAGACACCCAAGAGGCTGAAGGTTGAGACCCAAAAGCCTTCAGGTACACTGACTCCTCATCAGAAGGGGTGAGAGTGGGCCATCTGCACCTCTGTTTAAGGATCTCCAGGATGTCTACGAAGGAGACATCATCAGAGAACAACTTGGGAGACCCTTCTGACTCCTCAAGGTCAGTGTCAGAGGTCAGAGACTCATCCTGGGAGTCTACATGCTTCCTCTTACGTGTTCTCTTCCATAGAGGCTCCTCAGAAGGACATTCCGGGGAGGTCTCGAAAGAGTGGGGGCCACCAGCTGGTGGCTCCTGAAGCTGAGGATCTCTGCTGTCCAAGGAGTGAGTAGGAGCTGAGACAGAAGTAGGTGCCTTGGGGGAAGAGTGTCGGTACCCTTGGTAGGAGCTGTCGATCTGGACAGCACACACCTCATCATCTTGAATACCGACCTCTCCGGCTCCGATGAACTCCCCGGCTCCGAGGATGCTGTTGGTGCCAGAGCTATCGGCTCCGAGATAGACATAGGATCCAAACTCACCCTAGCCGACACGCCGAGAGGAAGACTCGGAACAGAAGAAGCTCAGTTCAAGCATCCCTGTCGGGGCCGACCGGGGAGCTTCGGCTCCTAGACACTACGGATGGCACCGTGAGTGTCGGAGAAGAACTCTGCTCTGAAACAGCCACAGGGGGAGCTGGAGCCGAAAGTTCCACCAATGGTACCAAACACTTTAGCTCCAAAAGACCAGCATGGCTTAAAGGAGGAATGTTCGAAGGGGGTTTAACGGACTCAAGTGGCTCCAGAACCAACTGGGTCGGAGCCAACAACAATTTAGGTACGTCAGATGACTTCACCAGTCTCAGCACTACCCTCTCCACATCTTCTTCCGATAAGCTCCTGGAAGACCTAGATGACAGGGTAGGAGAGCAGGATCTCTGCAGTATTGGAGACTTCAATATAGGGGAGGCTGGTAGAGGATCCATAGACCGGCTCTGAAAAATGGTCTCAGCGGTCGGCTCCGAAGTACTTGGAACCGACTCTGTAATCACAGTACTGGTCTCAGTCGCCACCGAACTCTGTGGAGCCGATGAGACAGTGGACTTGTCCGATTTGGTGATTTTAAGAGGTGGCTTCAAGACACCAGCCAGTGCCAGGGAGGGCCTCTTAGAAGACTTAGACTTTCCCTCAGTAGATTTAAAAGAGGAGGAAAAGCTAGCCAGATCTTCCTCAAAGGAAGGTTTAAGAAGACCTTTTAGGATGAGCTTGTTTTTCCTTTCTTGCAATACCCTAGGAATGAAAGAGTGGCAAAATAAGCAAGTCTCCTGTAAATGGATGGCCCACAGACAGTAAACACAGTTACTGTGGCCATCCGTTATGGACATCTTCTGTGAGCATTTAATACATTTCTTAAAGCCAGATGGCTTATGGTTCTTACTCTCTTTAGACATTCTCACAGAGATGAGCATGCACACACACAAAAAAGAGGAAAGTGAGGACTAGGTCCTCTAATTTAAACGGGCCTAGCCCTGCAGGAAAGAGAAAGACACCACAAGGGCTAGGTCCTCTAACTTAAACGGGCCTAGCCCAGGCAGGAAGGGGAAATGGAGAAAACTAGGTCTTCTAACTGATCCAAACACAGAAACAATACTAAAATCCAAAAAATGACCACTGGAACCACAACAATTGTATCCTCACCGGTTTATTGAAGTACTTCAATAAACCGGTGAGGATACAAGTGTGGTTCCAGTGGTCATTTTTGGGTCTTCTAACTGAAACAGACCTAGAAAGTTACAGTAAGCAGAGAAATTCACACACTCAAACAGAAATACTAACAAGGGAAACAGAAGCTAGTTCTGTTAACAACCGTAACCAATGAAACAAGCGGGGATCCCCAACAAACTATGACTATTAACAGCGATAACAATTCAACAAGCGGGAATCCGCAAAGAACTTGACTTATGCCTACTAACAACACACAGTCTAACAGAGCGCAAAATACTAAGTCTATTAAGAAAAACCAGAACACAGTATACCAATATTAAGAAGTCAAAAAAGGCCAAAGATTGTACCAAATGGTGCAATTATAAGACTAACTATTCTAAATGCAAACTACGCTAACTGTAATTAAAGAGTAATACAATAACAGTTTTTAAACTAAAACAGTCCCAAAAATTTTGAATAAGTCTAAATAAATGCAAACTTAGCCAGAGCCAAAGAGAAGCACAACCAAACTCGTCGATGCGGCAAACGAGATGTGGGGATTCTACTGGTGCACCATGGGGATACCTACCTAGCCAGGAGCCAACTACAAGACTTCCAGCTTGTAAATAGGCCAAGTTGGAGCCGAACCCATATATAAGAATGAAGGTGAGATAGGGCTACAGAACATCAGCCGTACTTCCATGATGCAGTTTTTAATGGCAATCCACAGTAAAACACATTAATTCTGTAGTAAAATAAGTGCTTTCGTCTCTGCCAGGTCAGATACTTCTTCAGAGTGAAACATTTTACATTTTACCTTCTAGTTTAAATATAAAAGCACAGACAAAAACACACCCCCTGCCCAAGCTTTTTACCACTCAGTAAAATGACATTAACCATCAATGAAATTAATATTCATATTCATGAAATTACTACATTACTACATTTTCTCTTGCATGTTTTCTAAAATTAAAAGCTATAGAAAGCTGAGACCAGATAATTAGTGAGGTAGTATTATACCTTTCATGTAACTTTTTAAATTTTATTTATTTTTATTCAAGAAGATTTTATGTACTAAAATGTTTCATTCTGAAGAAGTCTCTGACCTGGCAGAGACAAAAGTGCTTATTTTACTGTGGAATTAATGTGTTTTACTGTGGACTGCCATTAAAAACTGCATCGTGGAACTACTCTGTTTTTTGCATATATTGTGGCTCTCCTGCTCTGCCGTGCCTTGCGTTTTCACTGTTTTTTGTGCTTTTACTTTATCTTAGGGGATGCAGTTTGTCTTGTGGGGCATTTTGTACTGTATTGCAAGTTTCCAGGCAGTCATTGCTAGCCTGTAGACTTTGTATGACCTTACTCTACCCTTCTTGTTGATGTACGACATCACAGTTACATTGTCTGTCACTACTTATAGGGTTCCTTATGTCCACAGTTGGCTGAAACCCCTTAAGCCCTGGATGAGAGCTAGCATTTCCTTTATGTTCATATGTCTTTCTGTTAGGGGAGACCACACTCTCTAGACCTTGATGTTCTGGGAATATGCTCCTCTGGCCATAACCTTGGTATATGTGGTAATGGATGGATTCAGAGTCTCTTTTACTAAAGGATCTCCTAAGTTTAGACTGTATTGCATGCTCCGGGATTGTAGTTCCTTTCATACAAAAGGAAGGCTATGGAGCTGCTGAGCTTGAGAATGACAGTGCTGACTCCACACAGACCTCAGGTATCACTGATTTTTTTTTTTTTTTTTTGTGCAGCCTGGCATGGGGTATCATCATACCGGCTGAAGCCATGAAGTCCAATGCCCTGAGGAATTCTCTGATTATGGCAAGCTTCTGGTCTGACAAGTGCAGAGAGTATTTTTGGTTGCTTTCCACCTTGTCCTGAGGGAGGAATGCATTCTGGACTGAGATACCCAGAAGGAATCCTACAAAAATCAAACTTTGGGAAGGTCTAAACACATCTTCAGAACACTGAGGGTGAATCCAGGTTTTTCAGAAAGGCCATGACAAGTATCAAGCCCTAAATACTATCTCTCTAGAGGTGACCTGAATCAAATAGTCATCCAGGTAAGAGAAGCTTTAGATAGCTTTTAGTTGCAAAAGGCTATCGCAGGTGTAAAAAAAAAAACTTGGAGCTGTGGACAGCCCAAAGGGCAAAGAGTCAAACTGATACTGGCCACTCCCTGCAAAGAATCTGGGGAAGCATCTTTGATATTTGTGAACGGGGATGTGAAGATAGATGTCCTTCCGGTCCAAGGTTACCAAGTGAGCTCCTGGATGCAGATGGTACAGGGTTGAATTCTCACCAAGGGAAATTCACTAGACATGAAATAGTCCATCAGGGCAGCTAACCTAGTACTTAACTATAAAGTTGTAAAACTCTGTTGTTGACATAACGGCATAATGGTTAAGGTGACACAAGGGTTTGATCCTCATGTTTGAAAGGAAAATTGTCTAGGCTTAAAAGAGCCTACAAGGGCAACTAACTTAGTACTAGCCTATGAACTATGAAGAAGAAGTAACAGTATTTACAGTGTTATCATTTTGAACATGGGCACCTTCACAAAGGTACTGAGAAGTCTAAGACTGGCCTCAAAGATCCCTGTTGCAACTCAGGAATTTCCTCTATGACACTCTGTAGGAGGTGGTCCGAGATGACAGGGAGGATAAATGCAGAGTGCCAGCATGTTTCAGAAGTATGACCCATTGCAGCCTCTACACAATGCCAATAATTTTGAGGACCATAGAGTCTGATGCACTGTTTACCAATGTGGTGAAGCACAGGGAGAGCTTGCCTGTAATTTTGCTTTTTTAGAGGGCTGTGGTTGGGATTTGGGAGAAGACGTGAGGGTGGGAGAACCACATAGTCATGGTTACCTCCTACTGGAGCTCCTGTGCTTCCCTTTGTTATCGCCCTGCCATTGCTTTTTAAACTGGGCTTTTTTGCCTTTCTCCTGCTTACTCTTACCCTGCCTCTGACAGCACAAGCATTCCTGTCATACCAGATCTTTTTCCTGCTATTGGGCTTCTGCCAGGTTCTCCTGGACCAGACTCATGAGTTCCCTGAGCCGTGTCTTGAAGTTCAGGACATATTCAACGACAGACTCCTTTTGGGATTCATACTCACCCTCCCACTCATTGCAAATCAAATCTAGGGGTTCCCTCACCCTATTACTTATACAGCAACTCAAAGAGCGAAAAACCTGTGGATTTCTGGGGCACCTCTCTGTAAACAAACAACAGATGGGGAAATTATTTGTCCCACTCCTTCTTAAACTGGCCTGCAAATGCCCGTAGCATGGTCTTTACTGTAGAGTTTAATCTCTCCAGAAGACCATTAGTCTGCAGATGGTAAGGGGTGGTCATTAGGTGCTTCACCCCACAGTACTTCCACAGACAAGCTAGCAGGTTTGAAGTGAAATTGGCACCTCTGTCAGTCAGTACTTCGTTTGGGAAACCTACCCTGCTGAAAATCTCTAACAAAGCATTTGCCACCTTTTCTGCCTCAATGGAGGACAGAGCCACTGCCTCAGGGTATCTAGTAGCGTAATCTACTACCACTAGGATATACTTCTTTCCTGTGGAACTTGGGGTATTCAGAGGCCCCACAATATTCATAGCTACCCTCTGAAATGGCTCCTCATTCACAGGCAAAGGCACCAAAGGAGCTTTCACCTTGTTTCCTGCCTTGCCTACGTTTTGGTACTGCTCACAGGTCCTGCAGTACCCTGGTACATCCCTGGAAATCCCAGGCCAATACAAGCTGTGCATAATGCATCTCTTGGTATGCTTTATGCCTATATGACCTGCAAAGGGAATGTCATGGGCTATAACTCGAAGTGCCAGATGGTAGGCTCTGGGCACTACCAACTGCAGTATTCTCTCACTCTCCAGTCCTCTCTCAGGGGTCCACTCTCTATACGGTAACCCTTTGTCCCAGTATACAGATTCCTCCTTTCCTTGAGAATCAGGTGCTTCCCTAGCTACCTCCCTCAAGCCTTATAATGTAGGGTCTGAGAGATGAGCCTGTCTCAATTCTCTCTTTGTAGCCTTTCCCAGCTCCCCTTCCACAGGAAGTCTGGTATCCTCTGACAGTGGTGCCTCACTGTCAGCCTGAGTACTACTACTCACCTCTGCCCTTGCTAATTTCTACTTTGGAAGCATGAAGGAATGCAATTGTTATTTGACTTCCAGCATCTGCCAAAGATCTGAGCAAAAGCCCCTGTATGGGTTCTTTTACAAGTAGATGCTAAATACTGCCAGCTTCAGCAATGGGGGGGGGGGGGACCTGGGAACTAGAAGTCAGATGACCAGAAATGATAACATTCTGTAAACTGTTTCAGCAATAATATTTTAGATATTATTTTGAGAAGTATCTTGATGAGACAGATCATTCTGCATTCTGTCTTGGACCTGACAACAAGAACCATTCACCATATCTGCTTTGCTCTAAGTAAGTTGCTAGGGTGTAGTATCTCTCTTTTAGACACAGTCAGGAAGACAGTGAAGCTTAGTTTAGATTTTGTTTTTCTTCATTTGTGTGAGCCTGTACTGCAATGTTATTTTAAATATTTCCTGTGGTTTTGAACTATGATGTCATTGTGAATATATACTTAGCATTTTCTTGTTCTTTTATTTATTATTAAATATATTTAAACCTTTCATTGTGGCCAATCTGTGTGGAGATATTTAAGTTTTGAGAGTACTTGCATATTTATTTGGTGACACTGTATGGGCCACTCCTAACAGCCTTGCTCTTGGTCAAACTACCATTGTATTAGGATTAATATTACACACTAAAATTGGACACCTTCTGTTAAGAGCCCTAAACAGTGGTAAGTTGTCTGGAGACAACAAGGGTACCAAACTACCACAAAAGGTTATATCCTAGCTTAGCAGATGGGAAACAAGCCACTGCTAAGAGAGACACAGCCTCTGACCTAACCACTGTAAAGTCTGCAATAGTTAAAGAGGAGAATGATAATTCCTGTCATATCTGAGCACTGTAGACTGAAACAGCCATCCAAAGCTCTGCTTTCTTTGTCACTATGTAGGTAGCATGAACCAGCGTTGATCCTCTCTCAAAATCCACAAACATGACTATATGGTTCTTATACAGGACTTATACTCGTCTTGTGCTTTATAACATCTATTTTTTGTGTGTGTCTGGGAGGGGGTTATTTGCCTGGGAAGCAGCAAAAAAGCATCCTTCACAGTTTCTAGGATAGGGGGATAGCCACAGGCTTGAGTGCTTTGAATTCCAGAAGTTTAAAATACCTTTCTCAGCATCCGAAGCCTCTCTGCTCTTCCACATGAAAAACTCCTTTAGTCTGTTCGGAGTTTCAAAAGGATATCTCCTCAGAGGAAATAGCATCCACAGCATCTAAGTCATAATCCTAGGGGAGAGGAAATCTGGGAAGCATAGCCCATGTTTTCTTCTTCCACAACTTGTAGCTTCTCCTCCCCCATCAGGGGATTAGTTCCCCTTCCTTTTGCATGGATGGGATGCAGACCCAGCTAGTTCTTGCTCTGGATGCTATCCCTGCAGGGCTCTAAGCAGGCATTTAGATAGCTTGAACTTGTCTTCCTGTTCAACATGAACAAACAAAGATGCGGGGGGTTCACCAGCAGCCTGTCAGCAAGTGCTGTGGCATGGGGTTGGCAGAAGCAAACAGAAAATGTGATTATTTATTTATTTATTTGTTTTTTAAGAGGGATATCTGGCCTAAAGGTTTTTGGTTCAGAACAGGGGGATTGTACTTTTATTACGAAGCCCTCAACCTTTTCTCTGACAACAACCTGAGGGACCCCGCCTCCCCCTTCTAATATAATTACTTGTGGTAATTCATTCCATACATCTGGAGAATAAGTGTGTGTTGACCAAATGTGGAACATCAGAGGTTGCAGTGTAGGAGAAATCCAGTATGATAGCTGCAAACTTACCTACCAGGACTGGCAACCTTGTACTGATCTGGGATATGGGGTGTCTGAACTGCACTTTCCTTGAAGTTTTTATAGTGGAAAGTCAGAACTAGTGGACAGTGCATGGACAACAAGGCAGAGAAAGCTAAAACCTCCAAATGTTTGCAATCAAGATAATGGCTAAGGAAGTACAGACTACTCCTAAAAGTTTTTGGTGCAAACACCTTGCAGACATCGCAGCTATGAATACCATCCTCTGCCTCTAAACAAAATCATAACTAGTTTGAGAGTCTCTTTAAAGGACTTAACCACCGCAACCACAATTGCCCTTTTTCCTGGCTAAACATAAGACGCCCTCCCCCCACCAGGGTACTTTTCTGCCAAAGTTCTAAAACTGGAATATTTAACAGATAGGAAGAAGTAACACCATCCTGAAACTGACAGAAATATGCATACATGAACTGCAGCTACAGAGTTTTAAAATGGCACTCATGTATATCCCTCACATATATTACCAGCAAGCATGCTCACAGCCAAATGTGTGTCACACACTGTATAAAGAGGAACATGAGCTCTTGAAGACTGGCAGGATAGACATGGACACTTGGTGGTAAAGCCTTAGTAGTGAGGAATACTTCAACAGCTGTCTAATGAGGAACACAAAGATTATACTGCTGCTGACAATGAGATTTCACTAGTAGTGATTCACAAGGTATAATGACACACATTGCTGTTGCGAGTTGCCTCAAAAGTAGATTATATCGCTTTCATATTACACTGTTGTGCACAGAATGAATGAACCTGCATTTATAACTTCTGAAAAAATGTACAAACACTGGTGTGCAATATTTAGCTGGAAAGGACAACAGTGTATGGCCCTGTATACCCACCCTGTATACCCAGGTAATAGCAAACTAGTCCATCTGGTACATGTCTAGGTTTCCATTTATTTATACTGGGAAGGTATGATTGCAACTCATCTGACTATGCATGTTTTTACAGGTTCCACATTGGTTATTTCTGCTGTTGTATAACAAAGTGTTGACAGCTTCCAGGATGAAGAGAAGCATGGGAGCACTAACAGTGGGTGTAACTGCTTTGCTGCCAAAAGGGATGATGATAATGCCACTCTTGCTATTATGACTGATTTTTCTGTAAAGGCATAGTCTCCTGCTTTTGAAGGTCAGATTAGAACGGTGGCTAAGGACAAAGCTGCTGGGAAGAAAATACACACTGAGTTCACTGCAGTGCAAGGGGATAAATGTTCTGCATATACTGAGGCCAGTGGGTCATTTATAGAAGGTATGTGGTGTGTAAGCTGAGTCTACATACTTTTTTTTAGAAATCTTTTTATTAACAGTTTTTAATAATGCAATACAAAATGATAACAGACCATGCACAACCAAAACAATGAAAATAATATAGACATATACAACAAATAACTATTTACAGATGCGGCTTATGTCCAGCAAAATAAATAAGTTAACAGAGAATTAAGCTAGAATGAGATCAAATAAAGTATCCCAATATTCATTAAAGTGTGTGCTAAGTCTTTGGGTGTATTTCAGATATTTGTGGGCAAATAAGTGTTTGGTAGCAAGTTGTTCAAATCCATCCCAAGTGAGTAGAGATCTATCCTTCCAGTTAAGGGTGATATAAAGTTTGACAAAGGGAAAACAGTGCTATTAAAATACAAGTATGAAGTTTGGATAATCCTGTAGGAGGGATATGTAATGCTGCAAATTTCCAGGACAAAGTCATTTTCTCATATCCCATTTTTGCCAATTGTTCTCTAAGGAAGTACCAGAGTCTATAAGAGCATTTGCAACTGAAAAAATATGGAGCAGGTCAGTGTTGTGATTGGTACAATGGGAAAAGAGGGGAGAGGAGGAGGGATAGATTTTAGAAAGTATAGCAGGGGTGTGGTACACGTTGTTTAAGATCATAAGTTGTGTACAGTTAAGTTTTTTAAGGGGATTAAGTCTGAGGAAAGTTGAATAGCTTGGGAAATTTGGTTAGGGGAAATGGAGGGCTCTTGATCTTTCCAGTAGTTTGAAAACATTAGTTCATTTTGGGTTTGGATAGAAAGAATAAGTTTGTATGAATTAGAAATCCTTTTCTTCTTAAGTAAAAGGAGGTTCCATATGGATCTGCATCCTTTAATATCATTTAGATTTAAAGAGGTATCTTCCAAGGTATTACGACAAAGTTCAAGAATTTGTCTCAAGATGATTGTATAATTTTTGGGTAGAGACATGTGTAGTCTTATATCAGATAGTGAATTATTTCTGACAGGAAAGAGATCTGCTATAGTTAACTCCCTGATGAGGAGGTATTTATCAAGGTTGATCATTTTGTTGTTCATTTTAAGGTTGGGGTTGAGATGAAATGGTTGCCAGGTATTGAAAGAAATGGATAGTTTTAGAGATTTGAAAATCTTCTGAAGAATAGTCATTTTATGCTTAATGGTTGATTGAAGTTTGAAAATTTTTAGGTTTTCTGTATTCAGAAAGGGGAGAGCTTTGGAGTTGAAGCCGAATGTTTTAATATATAGTATAATTTCACCCATGAAGGGGACCAGATAGACGAATTGGGAGCATAATCGGATGTTGTTACTATCTTGTTAGCATTAATAATATCGTAATAATGTTTGAAGTCAGGTAGACGTAAACCACCCCTGTCTTTTGGGAGAGGTAGTCTATTATAGCTAATTCTGACTGATTTGGAGGATATAGGAATTTGCAGAAAGATGAGTGGAGAGTTTTAGAAAATTTGTTGTGAATTATTATGCTAGAAGCATTGAAAACAAAGTAGACAAGTTAGAATGTTCATTTTGATTATAGCAGCTCTGGCAAGAAATGGGAGATGTAATTTTGTCCATCTGTTCAAATCTTTTTGGATGTTAGATCGTAGGTTGGAGATATTGTTCGAATACATTTGGTTAGGGTCTTGGTGAAAGGAAATACCGAGGTACTGTAAAGAGTGATTGATTTTGATTTGGTGAGGGCATCTAGGTAGCCGGCAAAAAGGTTTCAGGGGAAGATGGTTGATTTCTCTAAGTTTAGTTTATAGTTTGGAGAATCTCGAGTATTTATCTATTGAGTCTAGAATTTTTGGAAGGTTAGAACTACAGAGGGAGTAAAAGAGGTTAAGGCCATGAGCAAAGGCTGAGAATGGAATTTTAGTATTGAAGAGGGTGGGAATACTGTGAAAGGTTTTTGGATGATTAGTAGAAAAGAGATTCAATATAAAGGTTAAATAGTTAGGGAGACATTGGACACCATTGTCTAGCTCTATTTTTAATATCAAATTGAGAAGAAGGGTTGTTGTTAATTTGTAAGATAGTGTGGGCGTTGGAGTATAGAGTTTTAATAGACTGTATGAAAGCTGGAGGAAAACTGAACCTAGGGAGAGTAGACAGGAGGAATTCTACATTCAATCTGTCAAAGGCTTTAAAGGCGTCAATAGCCAGAGTATATATTGGGTTGTGATTAATGGTAGAAAGGGTTAAGAGGGGGCCAAGGAGAAGACTGTGATCATAGATTTGTCTATTTCTGAGTGAACCTTGATTTAGTGGAGATAATCGTAGGGACAATAGGTTTAATTCTGTAGCTATGATAGAAGCATAGATCTTCATGTTGAGGTTAATATGAGAGATGGGCTGATAATTCCAAGGTTTTTAAGATCCAAGTTGGATTTATGGATGAAAATCATTTTAGAGGCATTTAAGTGTGAATCCTTTATTCCATTATGAGTAATGTAGGTGAATAGGTGGAGAAGGAAAATAGATATTTTTTGACTAAAAGCTTTGTAGAATTCTGTAGTAAAGCCATCCGGACCTGGGGCTTTACTAGGCTTAAGCTTGTTGATAGCCATGACTATTTTTTGTTGGGTAATGGGGGATGATATGGTTGTTTGTTGTTCAGGGATAAGTTTAGGGAAAGTTAGTTGGTTCAAGAAAGTTTCTATATCTGATTTACTTGAAGGAAGGTTGGGGAAACTATATGAACCTCTACAAATTTGTTCAAAATGTCAATTATATCTTGTTTCTTATGGTAGCTCTTACCTTGGTAAGTTATTTCTGTCATACTTGGGGAGAGTTTGTTTTGGTTGATTAATCTAGCAAGGAATTCTGAGGGCAGGTGGGACCTCTCCGAGTAGTTTGTTACAGTCCTTATTTCATGTAGAGATAAGTTTTTATTATTGAGGTCCAAAAGCATTTTTTGTGGATGGATTGGTTGTTTTTCAGATATAGAATTGAAAGTTGGTTGGAGGTGGGTCTCAACTTATTAATTTTATTTTTGATAGAAGATTCTTGGGAGAGGTACTTTTTTTTATAATAAGATGCTTTATTGATGAGAGTACCTCTGATCATGGATTTAATGAAGGCCCAAGAGATATCAAAGGATAGTTGGTTGTGTTCGACAGAGGTCAAGGCTTGGTCGAGGGTACATTCAATTTCCTGTAGAATCTCTTTGTTGTTTAATAAGTTAGGGTTAAATGCCCAGCCATGGCCTCTATTTTTAATAGTTAGGTCTTTGGACCAGTCAATAGTTAGAGTAATCTTAGAGTGGTCCAAGAAAAACCTGGGTTCAGTATGAACTAAGAATGTTATAGTTGAGAAGGATATTAGACATAAGGAAAAAAATCCAACCTGGACCACATCTTGTGGCAGTGTGAGTAAAAAGTGCATTTATTATTGGGGGTGTTTTTGGACTGAAAGGTACAGAGATCAAATAAATAAAAGTCATTCCTAAGTTTCATTATGGCTAAAGAAGCATGGTTGTTATGTTTGGTTTTAGTGTTTGTTCTGTCAGTTAGTGGATCTTGAATAGCATTCCAGTCTCCACCTAGAATATAATAGTGATTAGGAAAGGAGGAGAGGATTTTGTAAATAGTCATGATAAATTCATGTTGTTTGGCGCAAGGGGGAGTATAAGTTTAATAAAAGAATAGGTATGTCTAGGTGTAAGCAGCAGAACGTTATGTAACACCATCTGCCTTCAGTATCTGAGTCATAAGTTTTGATTTCCTGGGGGAAGTTCTCTTTCACTACGATAGCTACCTCTGAGCTACTCATATTCTTGCCAGATGCTATAACAGACTTAATCCATTTTGTCTTGAGCACAGAATTCCATTGTTCTGGTAAAAAGTGTGTTTCCTGCACTCAGTGGCAGCTGGTGACTTCAAATTAAAGGGGGGCTGCAGGAGACAGTGGAATGGGTGGGACCAATGGAAAGGGGTGTGGTCAACCAGAAAGGGGTGGAGTTATGCTCAAAACCACAACTGGAACTTTAATTAAATATGCTGCCCTGGGTGCCAAACCGTCATTACGAGAGTCCAATCAAGACAAAATGAAGTGTAAAAGAAAAAAAATATTTCAATACATTGGCTACATGACAGCTTACTTAATATCTAGATGGAAACACAAAAGTTGTGAGGCATGAAAAAATAAATTCCTTTTTAAATACATTACTGGAATGTCAGTCAAAATCAAGTATAAAAAAAAAAAAAGCAAGCAACACTCAACTCAAACCATTTCTCCTTGCACTGCAGTTCTAATTATAATTTATATTCAGCTTTATAAAATTACCAAGTAACATGCTGAAAGTAGCAATCTCTGTGATACCCCCACTTGTAAAAATGTTTCTTATCCAAAGAAGACCTGCTGCCTGACAAAAACTATGGACTGTTTCATGGGGAAGACATGATCAAACTAAAAAATGAACAGCAAACAAGAAACAAGGTCAAGATAAATTCCTTAAAGGATTATTGCACAACTTATGGACCACACATGATAGATTGGGATTCTGTTTAGTTTACGGGTAAAGCCTGCAAAGATGACTGAAAGTCTCCAACAAATGTAATGAGTTTCTGAAAATACTGTAATCCTGTCTTTTATTACAAATACTGACATATGCATTTCAATACCTAAGGCTTATACGTTATTTAGTTATTTAAATATTCTCTGCATGGCAACGACAAAAAGGCTTTCAATGTTGGTAATTCTTTAACAGTATGCTTATTAAAGCTTACTTGCATCTTACAATTTCCAACAAGCTTACCTGATGGTCATTAAAGCATTGCTACTTAAACACAGAGCAACAGGGCACTGCGACACCATGCATTTTCTGAATAATAAGAAGCATAAATCAACAGTATAAAAATATGACAGAAAACCAGAACATTATACAAAATCAAAGACAGATGAAAAGCCACTGTCATACTTGTGTCTACCTTGGATGGGGGAATATTCTGCACACTTACACTGCATAACTGTTCCTTGCCTTGCTTGGACACATCCAGAGTCACTACATGGGAGAGTGGGGTGCAACAAGTATTTCATAATTTGAAATGCCTCTGACTGACGGTGATGGCTCTGACACTCATACCTCTCAACCTCAGAGCAAGAAATCTGGACAAAGCCATACACAGAAATGGGACACAGGCCCAAAAATAAGGACAATTTTTAAATATTGCCCTTATAAACTTAGAAAGATAATAGAATAGTTGTAGGTCTTGCAAGAGTATAAATTTGCTGAAGGGTATGAAGTCTGAAACTCAAATGTCTGCCATTATTTTCTAACTTCAATCTTTAATAATTTGCCACTAATTTGCCAGAAAACCACAATTTTATGAAAAATGGAGCAAAAAATGTGATGCAAAAATGTAAAATTGCCACACAATCCAACTGGGAACCTGTCAAAGAAGGGACACCTTTTTAATATTACTACTGTTAACTTGAGCAGCTGACAAAAGAAAATCTACATGCATTTCTGAAATAAAAGTAATCTATAACACTGATCATTACAGTTATTTATAATTGTAAACCCTCCATGTTTTCTTCCAAATTTGCCATTTTGCAGAGGGATTATTAGAGGGACAGCAACATTTTGAGCCAAAATTGAGGACATTTGAGAGGTTTGGATATTCAAACTTCTATAAAGCGATTTATTTGCACATACCTCTCAACCTCTTAATGCAGGAAATCTGGACAAGGCCAAATATATTAGGGGAACATACAAACAGTACTAAAAATTGCTCTTCTCTAAACTTAAGACAGTTGACAGAATAACAGGTCTCACTTTAGCATGCATTTTTCTGAAGGTTATGACGTCTGAAACTCAATGTCTGTCATTATTTAGTGACTTCATTCCTAAATAATTTGCCAGAAAACCACAAATTTTATGAGGAACAAGCCAAAAATAAGAAGCAAAAATCTATTCATTCTGCAAAAATCTGGACAGTTGAAAGGTATAGTTCAGCCGGGGCTGTCTTTGAGTTTGCTGCCCTTCCCTCCTCACAAAATCATGGTCGAATGGAGCCTCCCCCCTGCAGTCATTCCAATGTCCCATTCCTTGGTTATTTTGCCTCATTTACTATAAACACTGTAATGTGCATACTGCTTTACTTCTGCGATGATTTGGATTTAAAAGTTTTTCGTTTGCATTTTATAGCACAAACACTAAAAGCAATGCAGTCTCACAATGAAAACAGACTTAGCATTAAAACATATCTGCCCTGGAAACTCAAATTCATTGAAACAACACTGAAATCCACTTTCAAAGAAAATACATTTTGCCAGTGTCAGATAAAGATTAATTATGGGCTGTTTTCAAATCATAGGCCTCTTGCACACAAAACATACACACGCTCTTTGATACACCTTCCTGACTGTATTAAATTATATTCCTTGTACAATACAGTACAGTTGTTAGAGGGCATTTTAAATGTATTGTTTTGAACATTTTTCCAGCAAACAATGAAACAAAATGCATGCACCAGTAATGACATCACTGCCCAATTCTGAACATTTCCATCATAAAAGTCTACTCAAACTTCTACAGTCCACCAGTAACAGTAAATATGCACAATCACTGAAGAAGTAAAAGTCATCTAAATAATTCCACATTAAAAAAATCTGTAACTAATGAAGATGTTGCTGCTAGCAAACAACTTTATATTTCATTGTTTCATCTACAAATAAAGTGCATGCCCTTGCCCTTGAGGAATAAATTGCCTATGTTGCATTCAAAAATGATAAGTTAGTAATATTGCAATAGGGAATGGATGGCAAACTGATAACAGGTTCATAGTTACTAGGAATCTTTACCAAAAAGGACTGTAGCATCCACCCCTTAAAAACACAGTACAGTATCTGCAATGCATCTACCTACTGTGGGAGTAGAACCCACAGCCTTCTGCATCAAAAGCAAGTATACTACCTGTTGTGCTATTAACAATGCAAACAGACTCAGCATAAGCAGCACTAAACTTTTGATCCCCTGTAGCTCTCAGCTTCTTGTAAAATCTACTTGACACTCAGCTGTATATCTGAACTTTGCAGCACAAGAAATTTGGAAAAAGCCTAAATTTATTGGGGGGGGGGGGACAAAAGCCCAAAAACCAGGGATACATTTTAAACATTGCTTGTATAATGTTGGAAAGTTGCTAGAATAAAATGCTGTGTTACCACCATACATTTAACTGCCAAGTACTGGACCCAGGATCCTGTGCAAAACAGTCAGAGCAACATACCACTATGCCAAATCATCTGTCTTGTGAAAGAGAGGAAGACTGAAACATAAATGGCTACCATTTAGTGAATTCAGTTCTCATCACAGCTGTCAACCTCTTGGCACAAAACACCTGAACAAAGCCAATAATGGGGGAATACAGCCCCCCAAACATATCTAGTGAATTCAGTTCTCACCATAGCTTTCAACCTCTTAGAACAAAAACACGTGGACAAAGCCAGTAATGGGGGAATACAGCCCCCAAACATATTCAGTGAATTCAGTTCTCACCATAGCTCTCAACTTTAGCACAAAAAACCTGGACGAAGCCAATAATGCGGGAATACAGTTCCAAACATAGGGACAAACTTCAAATATTCATGTTACAAACTTAGAAAATTGCTAGAATAAAAGGTTTTGCATTACCGTGTACTTTCTGAAGAATATGAAGTCTGAAATTCAAATGCCTGTTATTTTTATTTATTTAACATTTGTTAAGCAGGAAAGTCTGAGTTGGAACAAAAGCCAATTTTCAGTAGAGGCCCAGGGAGAAACACTCCAAACATATGCCTTTGTAAGATGGGAGAACATGCAGACTCCACACAGAAGGCACCCCAGCCAAGAATCAAACCACAGAACCTGTAGCTGTCAGGCAATAATGCTACCAGTGCACCACTGCACTACTGACTGTGTAAGGAAACAAAAATACAGAAACCACAGATTTTATGAGGGGCAGAACAGAACAAATATGAGGCAAAATCTGCAAATTTGTTACAAATGGTGGTGGGTAGGGAATTCAGGCCCTTGCCACCTGCACCCAAGGTACAGGGTTCAAGCCTGAGGTATTCTCTACCCACCACCATGTGTTCTCTCTAGCCACCAGTATATAGCACCTGGGGCATTTCACACAGACAGACACACACACACACACACACACACACACACACATGTAATTGGGTCCAGGGCCACACACACACATAATACACTTACTTGGGTCCAGGACCACACACACACACACACACACACACACACACACACACACACACACACACACACACACACATAATACACTTACTTGGGTCCAGGGCCACACACACATGTAATACACTTGGGTTCAGGGCCACACACACACACACACACACACACACACACACACACACACACACACACACACACATAATACACTTACTTGGGTCCAGGGCCACACACACATGTAATACATTTACTTGGGTCCAGGGCCACACACACACACACACACACACACACGTCATACACTTACTTGGGTCCAGGGCCACACACACACACGTATGTAATACACTTACTTGGGTCCAGGGCCTTCTGTTGTTGTATAGCTCCATATATCATTCCACTTGCTAAGCTACGTCCTGTGAGATGTCACTGATCCCATGGTGAAGTCCTTCCTTCCTGCGAGAGCAGGCCAGCCTGCAGACATTGCAGTCTGATTCCTTTCCAGTCTATGCAGTTGTAAATGTAATGGGATGCTCCTGACTGCTGTGTTTCTAATCTGGACTGCTGCTGACTCTGTCGGAGGTCTGAGCATGTTCCGGACTGGTTCAGCAGCAGTCTGGATGTCGGAAATGCCGTGAGTGTGCATGCGCGAAGGTCCACAATTTTTGTCCTTATTTTTTTAGTTTCTTGGTTTTACAGCTGTGGTCTTTCTTTTACAGCTGGGGGGGTTGCAGTCCAATAGCACAGGCTTTCCCTGCCTGCACTAGAGTTATGTTGGCTTTAGATTTAAAGACCAAGTGAAGCTGGATTCTTTTGGTTACACTGATAAGGAGAAAGGGGAATAATATGACAGTAGATACCTTAATTTGTGTCCCTAATTTGTAGGGACATAGGCTTAAGTCTCTTCCTGTAATTACCTTGCGCCTAAGCACAAACATATGTAGCCCGGAAGAGATAGGGAATGTAAGTGACACAGATCTAACTTTATAAACATTGAAATGGTTAGTGAGCATGTGATCTCTAAACGTTGTATTTCTAACAGCATATAATCCCAAAGTTAAAAAATAATACTTACAGAGTATAGATAGCATAGCTTCCTAATATTTCAACTGCAAATCTCTAGCTCTTAGTGAGTTAGGTGGGGTAAGGTTCAGAATAGGGACTGGGTGCAATTTTTGTAGGTCTCACTTAAGGTGTAATTGAATAATTAAGTATGGTACAAAAGATAACAGTCAACTGAATTACTGGAAATCACGACAACACAATGCAACCAAGCACAAAGAAAATTCCAGTAGTAATGTCACGATCCACAATTTATTATAATTATTCAAACACAAAATGAATCAGTGGTTTAGCGCTTTCATCTACTTGCTGTAGACTTCCTCAGAACAAATCAATTAGTATCCATAGTGCTTAAATAATAAAAAAAACGCCAAAATTCAAAATTTACATCAATTAGTGAAGAAACAATTTAAAGTTACATGTACATCATTTTGCTCACTCATAGCCTCAAATACAACTTTGGCAACCTTCCTATTTTAAAATCTGCCAAGCTATAAAAATCCTATACTACTATAGTGAATAGTACTGTTCATACATTATATATAAAACAAATTGAAATATTATGAATTAATAATCTTTAATAAAAACACTTTATGTATACTTTCCTTACCAAAGTTAATAAAAATGTCTAAAACTGAATTTAATAAAATTATATATATCCCTATGTGGAATTCATGCTCATACTAAATATAGTTATACAAAATGTTTGAAAAACAATTTGTTTGCTACCTAATGTAATAATAAACATATATAATTAAATGCTTTTATCATCAGACTCATACTAAATACACAATTATATGATAATATAAAAATACAAAAATATCACATTAAATACATTCCAAGACTTCACATTATTTAATTAATTATTTTCTTAACAGAGGTTTAGTCGGTATAGTTTTCAATCCAGGGGGTATTGCAGCATTCAATCTGATTTGCCATCTTATTTCTTTCTCTGATACAAGGCCTTTAGTATCACCTCCCCTGGGATTGTTTTTTATAACCTCTAGAATACCAAACAAAAATCCACCACACTGGGGGTTACTTAATAAATGCCTTGACAAGGCATTGTTGGTATCCTTTTTGCGTATGCAATACTGATGGTCGTATATCCTTTCTCTTAATCGCCTATCAGTCTTGCCTACGTAGAAGAAACCACAGGTGTAACATACAGCTAAATAGATTAAATGTTGTGTTTGACAATTCCCTTTGTTAAAAAATATCTTGCTACGAAGGATGTTGTCCAATATAATACTTTCTTTTGTATTAATACTACCACACTGGTTGCAGTGACAACATTTAGTGGTACCTCCTTTTCCATGCTTTGATTTTGTATTAAACTTACTATTCATTCTTGTTTCAAGTATACTTTTAATATTCTTGTCAGTTTTGTATACAAAAATAGGCTTTGTTCCCAACTTATCACTAATTCCGTCATCACTAGTGATTATTCATTATCTATTATTTGTTTAACTTGACTGGCCTGTTTACTTTATTATACAGGCTTTTTGAAAACTCGGGCCTTCTGACATTATCTTGTGGACATTCTTATTGTTAATACCAAGTGTATTGGTTGGTCCCAGACCCAACACTGGTATATACTTTTTCCCCCATTCCTTAATGACATACATCATAACATCCTGAACCAAATTCTTGGGGTATCCTCTATCTAAGAATAATCCCTTCACAAACTGCATTTCATTAAGAAATTCCTCCTTAACCGTCGTCATCCTTGCTACTCTGATTGACTGTCCTTTAATAATACTCTTTTTCTGAGCATATGGATGATTGCTGTTATATTCAAGATAACTGTTACAAAAGGTCCCCTTCCTAAATATTCTGGACTGAAATTGATGGCCATCAGAATATACATAAGTGTCTAAATAATTCATACCAGTAGAATCAACATTGTATGTAAACTTAAGGTACGTTGTGCTATTATTGATGTATTCTATAAACTGGATGAATTCATTTTTTACACCCCTCCATAAGATGAAAATATCATCCAAATAGCGCACATATAGTGTCATGTACCGGTACCATGGTGAGTTGAAAACAAACTCTTTTTCCAAATCAAGCAAAACAAGGTTAGCATATATGGGGGCACAGGCTGCCCCCATCGCCACACCATTGTTTTGCTTATAATACTCACCATCAAGTATATGAAATTATTATCCAATACTATGTTAATAAGACTGATAGGCGATTAAGAGAAAGGATATACGACCATCAGTATTGCATACGCAAAAAGGATACCAACAATGCCTTGTCAAGGCATATATTAAGTAACCCCCAGTGTGGTGGATTTTTGTTTGGTATTCTAGAGGTTATAAAAAACAATCCCAGGGGAGGTGATACTAAAGGCCTTGTATCAGAGAAAGAAATAAGATGGCAAATCAGATTGAATGCTGCAATACCCCCTGGATTAAACAAAACTATACCCACTAAACCTCTGTTAAGAAAATAATTAATTAAATAATGTGAAGTCTTGGAATGTATTTAATGTGATATTTTTGTATTTTTATATTATCATATAATTGTGTATTTAGTATGAGTCTGATGATAAAAGCATTTAATTATATATGTTTATTATTACATTAGGTAGCAAACAAATTGTTTTTCAAACATTTTGTATAACTATATTTAGTATGAGCATGAATTCCACATAGGTATATATATATTTTTTAGTTGGTAGGATACACATATTAAATTCAGTTTTAGACATTTTTATTAACTTTGGTAAGGAAAGTATACATAAATTGTTTTTATTAAAGATTATTAATTCATAATATTTCAATTTGTTTTATATATAATGTATGAATAGTACTATTCACTATAGTAGTACAGGATTTTTATAGCTTGGCAGATTTTAAAATAGGAAGGTTGCCAAAGTTGTATTTGAGGCTATGAGTGAGCAAAATGATGTACATGTAACTTTAAATTGTTTCTTCACTAATTGATGTAAATTTTGAATTTTGGCGGTTTTTTTATTATTTAAGCACTATGGATACTAATTGATTTGTTCTGAGGAAGTCTACAGCAAGTAGATGAAAGCGCTAAACCACTGATTCATTTTGTGTTTGAATAATTATAATAAATTGTGGATCGTGACATTACTACTGGAATTCTCTTTGTGCTTGGTTGCATTATGGTACAAAAGATGTCACGACCCGTGCTGAACTGTGTGAAAGTAATTTGAATAAAGTCTTTTATTCCATTTCGTGGAGATGCATTCTCCATGGATAAGCAAGATAAACAGTATAATATAACCATACATTTTCAACATGAGATTAAACTAAGAAATAGGTATAGTTATTAACATTTCACAACTGACAATACCTGGCAGATCATACAAAGAAAGACTGCAAACATTTCATATGTATAACAGAGAAATTACACATCTATCAAGTTCAAATTTTAATTTAATACTAATTGTACTATAGAAATCAAGTTAATGGCATCGAACAGAAAACAAACAATAGGTAATGACAACAGGTGTAATTTTGGGAGCGACACAGTTCATGTGGAGAAGAACTGTTATAGGTCAGTAGCCTTTCAGTGTAAGTGGGTGGGCCTTCATGAACATAGAGTAAATGATTGTTCTGCAACATATTCATGAACCATGCCCAAAATGCAGGAAAGAAGCATATCAGTTTAATAAGACAGGTGTATTATATCTGTGTTTAGAATCCTGTTACAGTATGGCGGCATTATGATATGAATATGTCAAGGGGTTATGAGTACGTCTCGCCCATGTTAATGTTTCCTTTGTATGGGAAAGGCTGGGAGCCACTGATAAACATATAACAATACAAAAGCCATGTATTTGTAGGAAAAGCAGTGCATTTAACTGTGGACTGCTTTGGTAAAGATACTAGAATTAACTTAGTTTAGCAGAATCAATTATTCTTGGAAGAGATTACCTCACTAAAATCTCATTTGAGGGTGCTTTGTTACTTAGAAGTGAGGCAGGAACCAGAAAAAAAAAAAGATTTTTTAAATTTTATTCTGTAAACCGCGTTTTTAAGGCTGGTGCCCTTTAAGAGAGTGTTGCCGTCTGGGTAGGGAGGTCAGAGTTGAAACAAAGTGTTTTGGGCCTACCCAGGGCTGTAGAATCACAGAGATTGTGGTATGGAGCAGAGCAGCAGTTCCCACATGGAAAAAAGTGCTTCAAGCATCCAAAAAGCTGCTGTTTGGGACATGGTAAGTGCTACAATGAATATTTAAGCATTAAAATCACTGATTATAAAATCAGAATACAGTAATTTGTGCGCTCCTGAAGTATGTAGATAACAAAAAAGTTACTAGTTTCAGCATTTTTGGTGTATTAGCTCCAGAAACAGTTTTAAATACGTTGAAAAAGGTTGATTAAGCTTATTTTACACTGGAGATTGTATAATTGGAGCCTTGGTGCTGAAAAGAAAGAGTATAAGGGTATTTCATCTGAAACTTGACTTGATTCTGTATCAGGTAGGCACAGAAGGAGGATCATTTTTGCCTTTCTTGTTTAACTTGTAGTGGTAGGTCTTGATTAAAAAAAGATTTTAGCTCCATTCCAAGTAACTGATTTCTTTTTTTTTTTTTTGCCAAAGTAAGTATTTTGCTAACATCTTGGTAATTAAGAAGTTTGATATAGACTAGACGTGGTCTGGTAGAGTCCGTAGGTGGGCGAAGAGCTGTGTGGGCTCTCTCAATGACTATTTGTCTAGCTTCAGCGGTGTTATCTTGTAGGATGACAAAAATATTGAAAATTGTATTTAACAAGCTAGACTGATCCATGCTTTCTGGCAGACCTCTTAAATAACGCTGCATCTGGATCTTGCTTCCAGGTCCAGTATTTTTTGCTGTAGTTCTTGTATGTATTTTGAATTTGAAGAAGATTCTTTCTGCAGTGTTTAAATTTTGACTTCATTGTCTAGTACTGCTGCTTTTGTTTTCTCAGACCTGGTTATAATCTGGTTGATGGATTCACCAAAGGTTTTTAACTGGTCCGAAAAGTTTTGGACAGCTAGTTGTAAAGGCTGTAGTGTTGGTTTAAGTTCCTCTAGGTTTGAAAGTTCAGTTTTGTTCTTACTGGACATTTTACTAGATTCTTGCTGCTTACCTGTTCTGGGTCTTTTGGGTAAAGTGTCTTTTTCTGGAGAAGCAATCAGTGAAAATTTAGCTTTAGAAGTTTGAGTGTCCATACAGTCAGCATCAATCAGCATTTTGTCTTCTTTGTGTTATTTTAGGCTTAAGAATGTAGCAGTAGCAAGCACATGGCAGACAGCAAGTAGAGCACATGTACTGAAGAGTCCACGGGATCCAAGGTAATCTCCTTATTTTCAAAGTACTGCTTCCAATCTCAATTAGTTGAATAGCTTGTATGAGTAGAGTAAGTTATCAGGTTGGTTATTTTGAGCAGAAAAAACAAATTCTCTACCTTAGAAGTTAGAGATTAGTATTAGCTTTGAAAGAGCTTCGAAACAGCGGCCATCTTAGTCTGTCATGAGTCTACATACTTTGAGAGATGAAGGTCACAGTCCTCTGTTGGACCCTAGTTCCTAGTACACTGGCTCAGCATTTGATTCAGAGCATACTTCTATGAGAGGGGATGCCCTGTTTAAACCTTCACAAAGGCATGCTGGGGTCTCACCATGGTGGTAACTGCATCATAGGCATATTGTTGGTAAAAATGATATTGATGGTTAGGTCCTTAAATAGAATGCATAGCTATTGCAGGCAGCAGAGAATAAAGATCCCAGAAAGCTAGATTAATGCACAATGCAAAGTCTGCTACAGGAGTACCATCTACAGAGACAACAGCAGGATGCAGACTTGCTTGTCCAACAGTTGTACCGCTCTAATACTAGGTTTTGTAGACTGTGCAAATAGGTTCACAGGACTACCTCTGAGGTGATGTAGCTACAGTAAGCCATACTGCAACAGCAGAAGTCATTGTTTCACATTCCACAGGCATGGGATTACACTCTTCTGGACAAGTTTAATAAAGTCAAGGCACTACCACTACTTTGAGGTACCAAATTTTTTTTAGTCCCTGTTTAACATCATTGTTACCAGCTCAGCCAACATGCTCTGTCTGTGCTGGGTCTACCAGCTAACTCTATTACTCTGAACTTTTCCAGTATTGCTGGGGTTGGTTACAGATCCTTAGGCATCCAGGGGCTCGGCATATCTATGTATCTGTCCGGTGGATGGGGGAAGTTGATGTATGACCTACCTTTTCTCATGGTAATATGGTTCGGTCTAGGATGGATGTGCAGTATAAGCAAACAGTGTATTGCCTTGCTTCCCCAGCAGCTCAGACAACCCCACCTCCACCTTGCTAAGCATACCTCCTCTAGTGACATCCTCAGCCAGCAAGGATCACCATAAAGAGATGACTATATACCATCCTCCACCTGGGATAGGCATGCTCATTCCTCCCTGCTGCTCCCTTAGCTGCCCAGTCTGCTAAATGAACATAAGTCAGTTGGGTCCTACTCAGAGCTTTATCCAAATACTCCATGGGAGCGGCTACTTCACGGTACCAAATTTACTATACCAGAGAGTTTTTCAAAACAGCAAGAAATATTAAGTATTATTGTCAACAAAGAGGAGATTTTTTTAAGGAAATGGAGGAAACATTGTTGAAGTATCAGAAATTACAATGGGACTTTAAAGTTAGTCATGACAGCAAGCGAGTGTCAAGTGGCCTGAGGACTGTAAAAAAAAAAAAAAAAAAAAAAAAACACGAAAACACCAGGTCCAATTATTCCAGCAAAGTTCAAAAGGCTTGCTCAAAAACAGAGTAAGTTAGGAGTTCCAAATTCCATTTTTGTTGAAATAGCACTAAATATGCAGTTTTCTCCTGTATTTTCTTTATAAACAGTTAAAGATCACCAACAAGAGAGTACTCAAGTATCTCCAGTCCAACCTGGCTGTATACACGAAGTATGTGTCAAGACAAACTGAAATTCTAACACAGATCTGTCGAACATCCAAGTATTTAGAGTAATTCCTTCAACTAAATAATTTTACTTTTAAAAACAAAATAAATCGAATTCCAAATATTCCTCCTTCAAAAAACAAAAAGAAAAAAAAAACTGACTCTAACTGCTCTAAATACTTGGACAATTCTGTGTTGGTATTTCCTTTATAATGGATTATTTTTATTTCAAAGAGTTACTTAAAAATGTGGGTATCACAAGGCAAGAATTTCTAGTCAGTACTGACATTAAATTCTTGTATACACTGACCCCACATGAGACAGGGAATGACTGGGCATGTAATATGTTACTACAAGATAATTGATATTCTGTCAGAAAAAATATTTTTTTTTTAGTAACTGCAATGCTTTGATGTTAAAACATAATTACTTTTATTTGGGGGTAAATACTTTCCAAAGGTCGTGGGTGCTAATTTTTCATGGGGTACTGGCACAGTGTATTTATATCAACATGTACTACAGCAATATCAGTTTTATGTTTATTTTATAGATAATAACTTTGTGTTATGGAATGGCACACAAGAATTACATGAGTTTATTCTTTACATCAATTAATTCCACCGTTTTCTTTTTTTGTAGTTTCAAGCACTTCTTTGATTTCCAACAAATCAATTGTTTTGTCACCATTAGCATACAAACACTTGTACAACAAAAACACTTGAAGTCAACATTAGTTACATGGCAACAGAGAGCAACTTTTTAATACATTATAGAAGTATTTCGGCCACAAAACCAAGACCGAAACACTAAAGGTGGAGGAGTGTCCATATTCACCAAGGATACTCACACCTCCAGGCTAGTTGCCCAACACAATGCATCTGAAATTCTCCATGTGCAACTTACACTAGGTAAGACTGCAATCCAAACTGTAGCTTGTTACAGATCCCCCACCATACCCCAAGATTTTCACTACACCTTCCTAAACATACTGGAAAATATTAAGATACAACCAAACACCCTAATACTGGGTGATTTCAACTACCTTGCCATTAATTGGGAAAACTACTCGGGTACCAACTCCTTTTCCCAACGGTTCTTGGAATTCATAAATTCCAGCGCCCTGGATCAACTAATCCATTGTCCCACCAGGAGCTCCAATATCCTAGACCTGGTCATTACCAACATGGGAGATAGATGCTCCACACCAGTGGTCACCCCCTCATTGGTCAGGTCTGACCATAAGCAAATCACCCTTGACATCCACATCCCACCCCCACCCCCACCCCCCAGTAAGGAAACCTCCTTAAAAAACTTCTCGAAAGCCAACTTCATGCTACTGAAGTCAGAAGTGACAAACTTCACAACACCCACGCAGACGGGATCTGGAAGTTCGACTGCAGAATCCTACACTAAGGCACTGTACAAGCACATCCACTCGTGTATGAATCGTGCCATCCCAAATAGAACCAAGATGCTCTTCTCCAAAAAAAGGAAGCCAATCTCGTGGTCCCCCGCTATAAACAAACTACACAACAGAAGGAAGAAACTGTTGCAGAAAAAAGGAAAATCCCAGGATGCAAAAAAATCCCTCACCAGCCTCAGTAAGAAGCTGAGATCCCTCATAAAATCCTCAAAAGCTAGTTATGAAAATAAAATTGCCAAAGATTCCAAAGACAACCACAAGGCATTCTATAGTTATGTCAAGAATCTAAATGGCAATGCTCAGATCTGCTCTGAGCTACAACAGAATGGCATTAAATATACTGATCCCAAGGATATTGCCAATATAATGGCAGATCGATTTAGTGCCAACTTCACCCCCCTCTCACCCCCTAAAGAGCCCATCTCAATACCAAAAGATTGCCAAATTCCGATAATCACAGCCACACAGGTAGAAACAGCACTCTCCAAAGCTAAGAATACAGCATCCATGTGACCAGATGACATCCCAGGCTGTGTACTACATGAACTACAAAATGAACTGGCACCCCACCTAAGTGTCATGTTTAATCATAGCCTCACCTCAGGCTTCGTGCCCACTGAATGGCGCACAGCTACAGTTATCCTGCTCCACAAGGGAGGATCCGCCTTGGATCCCGGGAACTACCGTCCCATCAGTCTGACCAGCCTGATCTGCAAGGGCATGGAACGCATTATCATGGAACTTATAAACAAAGACACTGGCAACCTTCAAACACTGGACCCCACCCAGTTTGGGTTTGTGAAGGGCCGATCTTGTCTCCTGAATCTGATTGACTTCTTCGAATCGGTCTCCAGAGTTGTGGATAAGGCAGTCCACACAGCCTATCTGGACCTCGCCAAGGCCTTCGACACCATCCCCCACTCTGGAATCATAGATAAACTTACTAAGCTGGGCATAAATCCCTATGTCACTCGATGGGTTGCCAACTGGCTGAATGACAGAACCCAGACTGTAAAAGTAGCCGACACCAAATCCAGCTCCAGACAAGTGACAAGTGGAGTACCTCAGGATTTAGTCCTGGGACCACTCTTGTTTGGCATCTACTTCTCTGAAGTACAGGCCAACACTAAGGGACTCTGGCTAACAAAGTTTGCAGATGACTGCAAACTGGGAGCCATTATTGAATCCCTAAATAATGTGGATATTCTACAAAAGGGCCTTACAGAAACATATGCCTGGTGCCAGAGCCATGGCCTCAAGCTTAATGCCAAGAAATGTATAGTTATCCCCTTTGGAAAAAAACATGTACCCATGAACTACCACATAGGTGGCAGGACACTAAACATCAAAAGTGTGATGAGAGACTTAGGGACACAAGTGGACAGTGGCCTCACTTTCGATAACCACATCGCCACAACAGTCAGGAAATCATTCTATGTGGCACACCTCATCACTAAGGGCTTTTCATCCAGAAAAAAGGAGGTCATTGTTCCACTGTACTCATCCCTCATTAGACCCATTATAGAGTATAATGCCCCATTTGGTATGTACCTCACAAGACATCTGCAACAGCTGGAAAGGCCACTGAAATACCTCACTAAAAGAATTACAGGCCTAAAGCAGATGCCATATGCTGACCATCTAAAAAAAACTCCAGCTATACTCTGTGGCATATCGTCTACTCAGAGGCGATCGCTGCTTAACATACAAGGCCATGTCAAACCCTGAGCTGTTGGACATGCGCCACTTAAAGAAATCCCAATCCCTCAGAGCCACATGCTCCTGGGATCTAAACCTTATCATCACAATGAACAAAACATGCTGGAGGGATAGGTTCCTGACCCAGAGACTCCCCATACTCTGGAATGGACTGCCATACATGTCAAGCAGAGCGCCTCATTGGCCCTCTTCAAAAGAAACCTTGATAATTGGATGGGAGATAGGAAATTGACCCCGGGGATCATCTCAGTTGCCCTGCTAGACAGGGGCCCAGAGAAGTAAATATTATGGGAAAAAATTTCCAGGGAATTTTTATGGCTAGGCTTGCATAGGTCTTACGGCCGATAGCCTAGTACCAACCTATGAACCTATGTAAACTTTGTATTTAAAAAAGATATCTGATCAAGTCCATGAAAACCAGGGAGGTAATCTTAACCCCCCAAGGTTAAAAAAGGGACAGATTTTTTAAACAATGTGTTAAGAGATTCAAGAAGAAGGGTTATCTAGGTAAAGTTTTACCCTTATACCATGACAAAATCTTGTGCAAATCAGACAAGGAAATGTGCATTACAAACAAATTAGAATAATTGTGGGACAGGTATGGTTTTCCTTACACTGTTGACAGTTCAGGACTTAAGATCATTCTAAATGACAACTGTAGGGTTTTGAGTGGACATCAAGCAGTCTTCCAGTTAGCAGAGCCTCAACCAAAATTCATACATAGGAGACATGCTATCAATAAAGAGATCCTGGATAAATCTAAAGGGAATGGGAAACAGTTTCAATAGAACCAAAGCTAAAAGCACTTACAAATGTTTTAACTGCAAGATGTACAGATACATAAATGAGGGACCTAATGTGCACTGTGCAATCACTTCCAAAACGTATGCATCTCCAGGGAGTTATAATTGTAAGTCTTGTAATGCAGTTTACATTGCAATATGTTTAATGTGTGAATCCTTCTACACTGGAAGGGGAAACAGAAACTTAAAAAACAGAATCTGTGAGCACTTGTATGGAATTAAGCAGAATGATCATTTCAAAGCACTCTCTAGACATTCCAGACAATCTGAGAGATTTAATAAGTTCAGGTTCTTTGTTTTACATTTTTGTACCACAAAACAAAAGAGGTGGCACTACAGAAGCTGATCTACAATATTGTGACTACTGCAAGCATCTTTTATTGGATGCATGCAAAGGGAAACAAAAGTATTAATTCTAAATGTGTTTTTAAAAAGGAAACAAATGTTATGTTCTGTCACATGATTAGTCACCTGATTTTTATTGTATGAAACAGGAATTGACACATTGTGATTTTAGAAGTCTAACTGTATTAAGACTAAAACTTTAAATTTTTACTTGTTTTACTGTTTTTGCATTAAATAAGTATTTTTTGTTTATTTTCTTTCCTTGAGATTATTCCTTCTACAATTTTGTCAGTTTTTTTCTGTTTTTTTGTTTGGTTATTTCTGACACTGTAGTTTTTGGTTTGTTCACACTCTACAGTCTCCTGTTGGTACTGATACACCAAAGGTTGCCTCACTGAATTGAACACTTATCAACATGTACTAGACACACTTGCCACACCCTTTTAGGAGACCCCCCATCTGTAGATGACCCATTTCCTAGATTACTTGGAGTTGCTACTGATGACACTCCAACTTGGGAATGTAGAGGTAGGCCATCTCATTCCTCATAAGCATAGTGGGGTACCCAAAGAGGACAAGGGCATAGTAGGGCCCAAGTGACAAATCAGCAGGCAAGTGATGTGCCATACAAAGCATCCCTGCTGTAAGCCATGGTGAGGGGCAAGTATAGGGGTCTAGTCTTCTGTAGACAGCATCTGGCATGTGCTTATACATTTCATGGCATATGATGACAAAGCAGTTTTGATCTCCAGCATGATAATATTTCAGTCTTATTAGTTATAGCACCTAAATGCTGCACACACACTGCATGCAACAACCAATATGGACTGAAGTGTTCAATTTTTATTTATATATATATATATATATATATATATATATATATATATATATATATATATATATATATATCCCAAGACCTGTAGGATCAATGCATCACAAAATCTGTTGTACTCTAGTCTGTTGCCTTACTTGCGCAGATCCTCAGGGAGTTGATGATATCTCAATCCACTGTTGCCATGGGTGTGCAGCATGACTGACTGCAGGATGTGGTGTGGGAGTTTTGAAGGTGAGGTTGTGAAGAATGCAACAGGAGTGACTATAGGCCTTTATTGCCGAGTACTACAGTGTTATGCTGGAGTCATGTAAGTTCTGGAGCTGCATTTTGAGGAGAACCAAACTTATGTTCATTGATGTTGCAATTCCTCTGCTAGGCACAGTTATAAATAGCCAACTGCTGAGTTTGTGGTAATCAATGAAAGCAGCCACTGTTTGAGGGGGTAACCAACATTGCCTAGGACCTGACATGACAGAGTAGGCCATTTTCAAATTTTTGGCACACAACACTATAGAGCCAGATGTTAGCATAATGGCTCCCACCTGGATTATACTGTATACACATATATTTATTAATACATTTTTATTACATTATATAAAACAATGTTAGTTTTGCAAGGTACAACAAACAATGTCAACAAAATGAAGGGTACCAACCTGTACCTCCATACAAGGAGGAAAAAGTAAAGTTGTAATAGCAGACTCACCATAACCAGTAGTAACTGTATTTCATAGTTGCAGCTATTCGCTACTGTACCGTTTTTATGTGTTTTCATAGGTTATTCTTTGACCTGTTACCTAGCCTGACTGCACTCTCTGTTAACCACTCCCATGTTTATTATACTCCACTACTATTGGTTTGGTTTTTAGTTGACTTATCATAGGATTGGTTAGTTTTGAATACTGAGACTTTTATTACTTTACTACGGCTTTTTTGCTATATAACTCTGCACTGTATGTATCATTTCAGTTTTCTGACGAAGCTCCACGATTTTGAAGGAATGAAAGCGCTTAAAACGATCAACCCGTGTGTTGTCTCTTTTTTATTGTCCTACAGCCTGTGAAGTTGTTTATTTTATAAGTTTATTTCTTCACTGTTGCAGTTTCTCAGTTTTCTTTACAATCTTGATAAAATATCTATGTAGTATGACTTATCACATAAGGGATTTTATCATGGGTAGCTATTAACAATTTGGCATGCCACAGATACTTTGTGCTGTGACATTATGTAGTGACTGCTGTTTAATTTTTCCATGTCTTTTGGGTTTCTAATACCATGACGGGAATGGCACACATTCCAAAGTCAAACCTAAATAGGACTGTAAATCTAATTTATGAGACCCATTACTCCTACTACTATTGTAACAATCTGGGTATCCTTCTTCCACACTGACCTCATTTCTTGCCAGTCAATCCTGGCATTTTATGACTTTGTCTGTCTCTGAACTTTAGACACTTCAGTCTGTGGGTGCAGCAATTTCAATGATCAATGCTATTTTTGTCTTTTTTTCATGGGCCACCATATCTGGTTTTCTCCAGACTGGCTCCCTTAAAAAATACCTTTTTCTGACTGCCCTTGTACAGTGTGCTATACTGCAGCTACATATTCATTTTTATGGTAGTCATAACAAAAGCCAATGCAATCTGCTAGCCATTTGGAAAAGACTTGTTTAGAAGCAGGCCTTCCTTTATTACATTTTTAGTCCAGTCCTGAACTTTCTGTGCATATCCATAAGGTCAAAGATATTTTGTGCCTTGCTCTGGGAGTTTGAAAAGAAAACTCACAACTAGATGACTAGGTTAACTTGTACCATACAGACCACATTAAGACTAAATGATGGGCTGGTACTCAACCATACTTCCTTGCAGAAGAGTATGTACAATGCTCTAAACATAAGGGCATCTAACTATGAACTTCTTCAGACTGAGGTGATGTCCACCAATAACTAAGTTTCTGGGGGGGGGGGTGGCATTTTAAAGATTCTGACGTTATAGGTTGTCAGGGAGAAACAGTCGGGTTTCCTAGAGGGGGAGGGAGTTAAATGCCAAGGAGGCAGCACTGACTTCCTTGGTAGCCTCAAATATAAGACCCTCTTTAAAAACCAATCCACATAACGTACAGCACCCTAACAACAAGCAGGCTGAAATGGCAGATAAAGACATCTTAAACAATGCACAGGGAAGTTCTTCCACAAAATGTAAAGGCAGAGAAGAAGACTCCTGCATTATGGCTGTCTTGAGGCAGATATCCTTAAATTTACTCTAGTCTAAAAATCTGGTCCACTTCGACAGGTAAGACTTCCTACTGGTAGGCTCCCGGTCTCTTTTAGGCTTTTCACTGGAAAGTCAGGATTCTGTCTTCCCGTTTTCTAAACATAAGATCTTCAGGTTTAGGTGCACAACAGCTTCTTGCTGCTTAGACAGAAGTCTGCAGGATAAAAAGAGGACCATGTGCCCTATGCTGCAACGTTTCTTCATCAGGGAGAAACAGGGCTGTCTTGGAAACAGGAGGGCAACAAGGATCACACTAGCTTTGTCGTGTTATCACCATCATTGGTGTTTTCAGAATTATGAGGCAGAAAATGAAAGGCACGCAGGAGGTCTTTGTTCCAAAGAAAAGAAAATGCATCCACCACGAGAGCTCTTCTGGAATCTAGCAGTTTATCAGGGAGGCAAAAGGGTTTATCTCAGGAGTGCTCTATATCACTGTCTGTTCACACAAGACCTTTGGATTAAGCCCCCACTCGTAGGGACTGAATTCAAACCTGCACAGAAGGTCTGCAAACTCATTCCGAGCTGAAACAGTGTAGTAGGTAGGAAGCTAGATGGACTGTACTGACTTTTCCTGCACAATGGATAAAAGCAGGAACCCTTGGCTAATCTGAGAATGTTTGGCCATAACAGTTTGCTGAAGATCTAGACAGCTTGTTTACTATACCTTCATTATAGGTGCCCTGGACTCCAGGGAACCCATCAGTACTGCCTAATTTTAGAGGTATGCATGGTGAAGGCCAGGTTCTCCTTTTGGCTTGACAAAGGCTATTTCCAGGTTGGCTCTTACCTATGCCATGCATCCATGGAATTATCTGTGAACCAGGGTGATAATGGGGACTGGATTCCTGAGGAAATGCAGGTGATGGCACTACAGAATGAATAGGTGCTGTATGTCTGCAGTTTGTTCATAAATGGGGGCTCACTTCTTGAGGAAGTGAAGATGACGGCATCACAGATTGCAGTTTCGTCATATATAGGCTTATCAAAGAACCATGAAGATCAAGGAGGATATGCAGCCAAGAACCTTCAGAATGCTCCATGAGGTCATGCATGGATTGCACAGTGACAGCCTGTGAAGCAACACAGTGAGCAGTGTCAATGTTTCCTATGGGAGAGAAACACTTCAGCTCTTTGCGTCTAGAATGGATCCCAGGAAACATCTGGTTTATGAGGGTGCAGCACAGGATTTCTGTAGGTTGTGGAAAAGCCTCAGCATGGCAAAACAAAGAACACTGTACTTCAGTGTGACCTTCAGCTCCTCAGAATTTGCCTGGATTAGGAAGTCATGAAAGACAGGTACATGTGAAAACCTGATGATGTGCAATCACTGGGACTACACATTTTGTAAATACCCCTGAGAGAGTGGAAAGCTCTAAGGGTTAGGAGGTGAACTATAAATGTTTTGACTTTGCCAGGAACCAAATTAATATTCTGTGCTATTTGTTAATGAGAACACATAAAAATCACCTCTAACAATAAAGAGGGAAAAGAAACTAATGGGTGAAAGGCTCACATTTCTTTACCACCAGGGATTTGTTTAATTCTGAAAGATCAACAATCAGTCTCTATTGGCCACCTTTCCTCATCTTTACTTAGTACTAAAGACAGCCAAAAGCAGAAGTCTTGCCCTTGCTCCACAAAGGGAACTGTTTCCTATCCATGATGATACTAACATAGTTTTTAAGATTGGTTCTGCTAGGGACATGTGGTCAGGGGGAATAGCAGGCATTCCCATGAACAGTGGAACTGTTCTGAATTCTGTTGGGTACTCCAAACTTGTGCATGCCCTCATCCAACAATCTCTGCTTAGCTTGAAATACTGAGCTCTAAATAAAGAACACTTTCCTCTAGAAGGTTAGAAGGAGAGGGGTGATGACGAAGGGAGGGAGGGATGATGCAGTCAGAAAGGAGAGGCATACTTTTGGCTAGTTGGAGGTCCACTGCCCTCCAATTCTACCTCAGTCACTCCTGCCTCTCCACTGGCCCTTTGCAAATTACTTCTTTTGTTTAAACTGACTACTGACCAGTTACAAGTGGTGTCCCACAGGGATCGGTCCTAGGTCCTCTCCAGTTTGGCATCTACTTCTCTAAAGTTCAAGCCAACACACAAAGGGACTCCGGCTGACCAAGTTTTTAGATGATTGCAAACTGGGAGCCATTATTGATTCTCCAACTGATGTAGACATTCTACAAAAAGGCATCACTGACACCAGTGACTAGTGCCAGAACCATGGCCTTAAGTTCAATGCCAAAAAGTGCTTTGTCATTCCCTTTGGGAAAAATTCATTGCCCATGAACTACCACATAGGTGGTAGTCCACTAAACACCGAAGGTGTGATAAGAGGCCTGGGGACACAGGATGACAACAACCTCTCCTTTGATAACTACATTGCCACTGTAGTCAGAAAGTCCTTCTATGTGGCATATCTCATTACAAAAGGTTTCTCATCCAGGAAGAAAGGGGTAATAATCCCTCTCTACTCGTCCCTCATAAGACCTATTATAGAATACAGTGCCTCATTTGGTATGTACCTCACTGGACACCTACAACAACTGGAAAGGCCACATAAATACCTCACTAAGAGGAACTTAGGCCTTAGACACATGCTCTATATGGACAGGCTCAAAAAACTCCAGCTATACTCTGTCTCATTGCCTACTTAGAGGTGATCTCTGCTTGACCTACAAAGCCATGTCTGACCCAGAGCTGCTAGATATGCTACACCTAAAGAAATCCCAATCCCTCCATGCCACACGCTCCAAGGACCTAAACCTCATTACCACAATGAGAGACAGGTTCCTAACCCAGAGATTTCCCATACTCTGGAACAAACTTCCCATTCACGTCAAGCAGAGCACTTCACTGGCCCTCTTTAAGAAAAATCTTGACGAGTGGATGGGCAATAGGAAGTTCACCCCGGGGATCACTTCAATGGCCTTGCTTGACAGGGACACTGGGAACTAACTTTGGGGGGCATGATGCCAAGGAATCTTCTTGGACTAGGCTTATATAGGCTCCTATGTTTGGTGAATGTATGCACTAAACAACAAGTAGCTGCTTCCAGTATCAGTCTGGAGTTTACCCCCTTGTAAGTAAGCTCCAGAAGAGGCCACTGCTGTAGTAGAATGAGCTTTTGACAAACAGGGCAAAGATTTGTCATGGTAAGTGTAACAAAAGGAGATTGACCTAGAAATCCATCTAGCAATAGTCTGTTTAGACACTGGATGACCTAGTTGAGAGTCTAGGAAGGAAACAAACAATTGGTCTGACTTATGAATAGTCTTAGTTTTGTTCAGGTAAAATCTGAGCTGTCTGTGCATGTCCAGGGAATGCAACATTCATTCTTCCCTGTTCTGTGGATTAGGAAAGAACATATACACGCACACACACACACACACACACACACACACACACACACACATACAGGTTGGCAGCCTGACTGAGAGATATCTTTGTCACCACGTTAGGAATGAAGGAAGGACTGACCTTAAAGATCACTCCATACTTATGGAAAATGTGGAAGGAAGACGTAGCAGTCAGAACTTGGAGCACTGAAATCCGTCTAGCTGATGTGAAGGCTACTAAAAAAATGTTTTTCCAAGTGAAAAATGTAATTTAACTAGTAAAGAGTCTGAAGCTTTGAAAAGACTGCAGAACAATGCTGAGGTAGTAATTAGACAGGCAGACAAGGGTGGAGCTGTGGTGTTGTTAGATAGAGATTTCTATAAGAGAAAAGTGGGGCAACTAATGGTTGACAACAACACTTATAAGGTATTAAGTAAGGTGCAACTAGACAAGATCATAAAAAGTGTTTATGGTGAATTATATGACCTTCTCTTATGTAGCGTAATAGACATAGATCTGTATAGATACTTTTTGGTTGAGAAACCGATCATCCCCACTTTCAGGGGACTGCCGAAGGTCCATAAAAGTTTGATGGACCCTAATATGAGACCTATAGTCTCAGGGAGGGGATGGCTTACAGAAACTCTCTCCATTTATTTGGAAAAAATAACTTAGACCAGTGGTAGATGGTGTATCCACTATAATTAGAGACACACAACAGTTCTTAGAGACCTATGCTGGGTATGTTTTTTCTGTTGCAGACAATGGTAATGAACTTTTGGTTTCACTTGATGTTGTTTCTTTATTTACATCCATACCAAATAACAAAGGAATGGAGTATGTTAGGCTCTTATTAATTGAAGAAGGAGTGCCAAGGGATCTCATTATGAGATACATGTCATTGTTGGACATTGTATTGAATAATAATGTCGTTATATTTGAAGAGGAATATTTTCTACAAACCAAGGGGGTGGCAGTGGGCAACCCCGTGTGTGAACTCATATGCCAACCTAGTGTTGGCATATTGGGAGAAGACATATGTATTGAACAGTGGAGATTATGGGGAGTACATTGGTTACTACAAACGTTTTGTAGACAATGTTTTTCTTGCATGGAAGGGCACTAGTGAACGATTGGAAGAATTTGTGGAATATCTGAATGGGACAACAGATTTTCTGTCTTTTCATAGGTTCATAGGTTCATACTAGGCTATCTGCCCTAGGGCATTTATAAGCCTAGCCAGAGTATGTTTGGCTTTTGCCACCCATTTTAAATTAATTTTGCTATGCCCTTTTTCGAGGTTAGTATACTGTGCCTCTGTCTAACAGTGACACAGAAGTGATACCCGGGGTAAACCTACAATCTCCCATCCGCTCATCAAGATTCCTCTTGAAGAGAGTCAATGAGGGACTCTGCCTAACCTGGACTGGGATTTTATTCCAGAGTGAAGGGAGCCTTTGGGTTATGAATCTGTCCCTCCAGCATATCCTATTTATTTCAGTGCTGAGGTTCAAGTCTCTCGAGCGCGGGTTGGACATGGCTTTATACGTCAGGCACAGATCGCCTCTGAGCAGGCGGTATGCCACTGAGTAGAGCTGGAGTTTCTTTAACCGGGCAGCATATGGCATCTGTTTGAGCCCTTTGATCCTCTTGGTGAGGTACTTTTGGGGTCTTTCCAGTTGCTGCAGGTGTTTGGTAAGGTACATCCCAAAAGGGGCATTGTACTTGATTATGGGCCTGATGAGGGATGAGTAAAGAGGCATGATGACCTCCCCTGATCTAGATGTGAATTCCTTCATGATTAGGTGGTGAATGTGTTAGTTCCCAAAAGAGATTACAATTTTTAGATGTACAATTGAGCAAGGAGGAAGATGGATTACATACTGATATGTTTAGGAAACAATGTTGGAAAAACAGCTTGTTACATCGGAGCAGCATGCATCCAACTCATATTTATCCTAATATAATGAAGAGTCAGATACTAAGGGTATCAAGACTTACTAGTCATGATGAATCTTACAGAGAAGCATGTAAGACATTGGCAGATAACTTTAAACAACGAGGTTATAAAGATGGTGAGATAGAGAGACCTATGCATAATAGTAGATCACACAGGAATAGAAAAGGACGACCATACTTCCAAAGGAATACAAACATTGATAGGGTTGATGAAGGAGGTTTGAATGCAAAGTAAATGAGGGGCTTAAAGTGATTACTCCATTCAATAATAGGAATAATAAGGTAAGAGAAGTAATAGAGAGAAATTGGAGATTATTGAATGTAGATGATGATATCAACACGATAGTAGGAAATAGGCCAAGATACACGTATAGAAATACAAAATCACTTAAGAGATTACTTTATTATGAGCAAGAAAAGATTCATACTATAAGACATTCAGACAGACAGGAGACATTGGCTTGTAGGGGTTGCAACCGGTGCCCATACATGGCAGGTGATAATAACATTTGTTCACCCTGACACAAGACAGGATTATGTGTTTAAACAATATGCGGATTGTAAAACGAGGGAGTTGGTGTACCTGGCATAGTGCCAGGTATGCAAGTCCTTCGATGTAGGTAAAACCAATAGGACCCTCAGAAAAAGAGTAAGAGAGCATATTTATGCCATAAACAAAGAAGATGATAAGAACGCATTAGCTAAACATGTGCTAACCTATGGTATGACACATACATTTAAATTTAGAGCATTAGAATTGATTAAGAAATCAGGCCAGTTAGGGAATGTTAAGACTTACACGGAGGGTAGAGAAAGTAGATGGATAATACGCTTGCAAGCACATAAAATGAGTGGACTGAATGACAGGATGACATTAAAACCTTTTTTATCAGCCAGACCACATGCACATTAGTCACTTTAAACAGAAGTTTAGTTTACACAGCTTTATGTGAATGATTTTTAGACATATGCATACGTATATAGACTGTTTTTAGTTAGTTGTTAGAATAAACTACATTACATATTTTTAAATCTTATTTAAATATAAAAATGTGTATATTTCTTGTGACATTTATAAATATATGTATTACATTAATATTTATATATTGAATGTATAGGTGTCTTACAAGTGTTCCTTATGATGCATGCCTTATATATGTATATATTTCGAAGAATGTTGTCTATAAAGCATGTCTTTTTAAATTTTAAATTTTAACATGATGTCATAATTGTTTCTGTTGAACCATAGGCCAGAAGGATTTGAATTTACTATTTATGGTTGGCAGTTAATGGCTTTTACTTAAAGTCTGATGAAATGTTGTGATAACGTGAAAGCGCTTACTGTTTTTATAATCAATTGGATTAAAAGTTCGTTTTACAGAATTATCTGCTTTAGTGTTGCCTTTTTCAGCTATTTTTGGATTCTACTAGAAAAATGGTTTTCCAAGTGCAAACATGAAAGAAGATGCTGGTTCAAAAGGAGGTTGAGTAAGCTTTTCCAGTACATAGTTGATATCCCAAGAGGGAGGCACAAGATTCCTAGGAGGATTTAAGTGCAGGACTCCTTTTAAGAACTGCTTGACTGTAAGTATGGACATCAGAGAATGGTTATGAGGCAGACAAGCTGAAATAGCTGAAAGGCACGCTTTGATAGATGAATGTGCTAAATGCCTTTCATGAGCTCACACAAGTAAGACAAAACAATAGGAACCTCAAACATTTTATTGGGTCCAGATGTTTAGCTTGACACCAGATTGAAAATATCTTCCATTTGGCCGGGTAAGATTTTCAGGTAGTAGGTCTTCTTGCCTTCTGGAGATTCTGAAGCACGTCCACAGAAAACTGGTGAGAAGAAGGGATCAGAATCCTATCACTCATATGATTAGGTTGAAGGATAACAACCTGGGATTAAGCAATGAGCCCTTTATTTGTGAGCAAGCCCATTTTGTTTTTTTTTTGGGGGGGGGTACTGTGATGGTAGCCCCTGGCTAGAAGATGCTCTTTGTCGATGATTTGAAACTATATAGCTCATCAGATGAGGAACTGAAAGCACAACTGCAAGTTGCCAAAACTTTTTCAGATGATATAAAAATGTCATTTGGTCTTGGTAAATGTCCAAAAGCAACCTTTAAAGCAGCAAAACTATAGCACCAAGAAAACATCAGTTTGGGACAAGAATGTGCTATAAAAGAACTTGAACAAGGAGTGTATAAATATTTGGGAATTGATGAAGGACCAACAATAAAACACGAACAAATGCGAATAAAACTTAATAAGGAGTTCTTTAGAAGACTTTAATCCTGAAAACAGCATTGACATCTAGGAACAAAATCCAAGCTATAAATCAATTTGCTCTTCCTGTCCAAACTTACAGTTTTGGAGTGATTGACTAGTCCCAAAATGTGTCGGATAGATTAGACAGGAAAACAAGAAGGATGCTTCATGCTCACCAAATGATTTATAAAAATCAATGCATACCAAGATTATACATTCCCCGATCTGAAGGAGGGATGGGCCTCCTGAAAATTGATTACATGTATAGATCTACAATTGTGGGACTCCACACATATCTGCTGACCTCACAAGACCCAAATGTAGTGAAAGTTTTGAAACATGAGGAGAATAAATCTAAGATGACTTCCCTGCTTAGGCTAGCAGAAGCATATCGGCATCAAGCAGGAATGGAAATCAAATCACAAGTAGATAAAAATCAGGCAGCAACTGAATGTGCTAAAAAACAAAAGAAAGAATATAAGGTGACGGACCAGATGAGAAGGAAACAAATGTGGAAAAAGCATAAATACAGCTGCAAGTATAGAAAACTTCTGGAAGAACCTCATGTTGATCAGGAACGAACGCAGGAATGGTTAAGGAGAGGTGAATTTAAACCAAGAGATGAAAGGTTAATATTGGTGGCTTAAGGTAGTGGGTTACGTACACGTTGGTTTACGAAATCCATTGAACATGTGGGAGAAACTGACAAATGTAGGTTTTGTAAAAGAGAATTGGAAACAGTTGCACACCTTGTTGCTGGTTGCAACATACTAATGACAGAAGGACTGTATACTGAAAGGCATAATAATGTGGCAAGACTGTTGCACTGGGGATTGTGCAAACGTTATGGTACTGAAGTGGCTGAAAAACATTGGAAATATGAGTTACAAAGCATCATAGAAAATTATGAAGTTTACATCACATGGGATCATCCATTACCAACAGTTCAAAAGACAGATGCAAGAAAACTGGATATTGTAGTCCAGGAAGAGAAGACAAAAGTAGCATTGATCATTGAAATCGCCACACCCACTGTCTACAGTTTCCTGTGTACGGAGAGACACAAAGTCATAAAATATCAATATTTGCAGGCAGAAAGAGCAATGTGGAAGGAAGATACCCAGATAGTTCCAACAGTAGAAGGAGCAACAAGTATTAAAAAAAAGTCTACAATCATATTTAGATATGTTACCAATATATGTAACTCCATATGAACTGCAGAAGGAGTCATTACTGGGTACATTGCGGGTGCTGCAAAGAGCACTACTGGCTGACATCAAACAGTGAAACAATACTAATTTTATTAACTTTAATTGTACTTTGATGTAGGAATGGGGTCCATTGCCTTCACGGTATTAGAAACCCAAAAGATTTGGAGAAAAAAAAAGGGAGGGGAGAAGGATCTGAAGAGATAGCAGTTTGTAAGTGGAGACCTCAGTGAAGCTGCTTAGCTGGGAGAGATCCAGGATGGGTCTCCACTGCCCTTCTTTCATGGAAACCAGGAACAACTTGAAAAAGATCTCTCTTCTTATAAACTGAGGGGGAACAAGTTATATTGTGCCTTGGGAGAGTACGTCCTGGAGGATGATTGGAAAAATGGATAAGCAGGATGCTTTTGAAAGGATGTTGTTCCTTCCAAGATAATCTGCAGCCTTGTTGAATAATGGAGAGTAACCATTTGTCTGTTGTGATCATTTCCCAGTTTGTTATGGATGAGGTGAGCCTTTTGAAAAGAGGGAGGGTAGGACTGAGTGGGTGGGGGATGAAGGGAAGATAGGCTAACTTACCTGGGAAGGGATGCCTCTCAGATCTGGAGTCCCTTTCAAGTTTGTCCCGTAATCTTTTCCTAGCTGCTTTCTTGCATTTTAGAGAAGATACAGCTTCTCTGCAGACAAAGGAGGTGGACTTGGCAGGGTAATTTGCCTGGCATCTCGGCACAGAGGTGAGTAGAAACTGTTTGCAGTCCTTCATAGTTTTCCCTTGCTTTTGTAGAATTTTGAACAAGCCAGCTGTCTGTGGACAAAAATAAAAGATCCTAATCTACAGGAGAATCTAGGAGTTTTGCCTTGAAATCTGTGAGATGTTGAGATTGTAACCATGCATGTCTCCTAATTACTGAGCCAGTAGCAGCTGCTCTGGAGGAGGCCTCTACAGCATCATTACTGCATTTAATACTATACCTAGCCACGTGAGTTGCTTGACTCACCAAGGACATGGTCTGTGGTTTTGTATATGACCCTTCCATGACAGCAACATACTTATTCTGGCTGCCAAGGACAGATAAAAGATATCTGGTCACGAGTGTCTGATGAGTGTCTGAATGGCCCTGAAGGCCAGGGTAGAAGAAGCATAAACCATTTTTCCCCACCTGTCCATGGTACTACTTTCTTATCTGAGGGCATTAGCAGAAAGCAGAACCTTAGATAGCTTGTCAGAAGCTACAGAAACAGCTGAACAATCAGTTACTGGTTTCTGGAAAAGAAATTTAAGTTAATCTGGAACTTAATCTATCAGGCCTCTTAGGGGCTAGTGGATGAGATTCAGGAGCAGAAGTCACTGATGTGAAAGCATCATGGAAAGATTCCAAGACTGAACGGACAGGTGTACGACAAGGAGTGCCCACTTCTAAAAGATTATAGTATCTTTTTTAAACCTCAGAGATTTGTTTAGAATCCCATTCATAATGCTTCATCACACTTGTAATAGTTTCCTCCAGTGAGGCCTCTTCCACAGGGTACTCAGGGGAGAGACAGTCTTCATCATCTTATGGCACCCATCCTGGCAAGTGAATTTGTGAAGAGTATTGTAGGGGAATGATCATCCAAATATGAAGCTCCATCCTTATCCTCAAGACTCCATGGTAACCGACTGAGGAGTCGGGGGAGGAGCAGAAAAAGATGAAGGTTTGAGAACCATAATGGCCTTGAATAGGCCCTGAGAAAAGTCCATCCACTCCTTCACTCTGAAGGGTGATGTCTGCTTGTACTAAATGCAGAGGCACCAACCCTTGACAAACCTCAATAAGAGATTGTGGTATTTTTTCCCTTTCTTCCCATACTAATATTTGAGGGCTACCGTCTGGGCCTGCTGAGATAATATGTGGTTCCCTCTTCTTCATCCTGTGTGTAGAAGCAATCACCTCGGACAAGCGGTTCTCAGACTCTATACAGTCCTCCAGCAGGGTCATGGTAATAGGTGCTTGAGGAAGTGTCAGTTGTACTGCGGGTTCTGCAACTTCAGCGATTATGTCTGAATTTGACTGAACAGACTGAACTTCGGGTCTAGGCCCCTTGAGATTTTTCTTCAGAACAGATGAAACATCAGGAGTGGAGGGATGCCCTATCTTAGCTTGAGATAATCATTTAAGGCATTGAGTCTCTATTTAAGTATTCAAAATGACAAACCTGTACGTAAAGTCTTAGGGACAAAGGACTGATAGATGGAATGATTTCTGTAATTCTGCTCTACACCTAAACAGGAAAGGAACTGGGAATGGAGGTCTTTGTAGGGTATTTGCATTCATACTTCCCCTCCTAGCTGACATTTAACAAAAATGAAAATCAACACAGTAATGAAAAAAGGAAGGATCTTCAATGGGACACTTATCCGAACCAGTGAAGGCTTACAGTAAAATACCATGTGAAGACCAGACCGACAGGTGGGAGACCTTTGTTCAGGCTATCAGTGAGACAGTCTAAAAATTCACTCTCATACATCTGCTTATATAACCTTATGCTCATGGGCTGAGGTCAAACATTGGATGTAAGGCTCATGGAAGGTTTTAGGTTTTGGTGCCCCAGCTGGATGCCAATAGTAAAAACACACCTGTTTGGAGTACTGCAAAAGTGATTTCAGTCAGGACATCTGGTGTTCTGTAGCTCAAGATCAGTTTGCCCATGTTTTCATTTGGTTCATTTTGCTGCCTAGTGCACAGGATCCAATCTACCTGCAAACAACATTACAGTAGTATGTCCTAAACTGGATCCCGTTGCCCCATCTTGTATATGCCCTGCATACCTTAAGCCATGTAAAACACAAACCTCTTATTAACATACTTTTATGTCGTAGACTGATATCAGGTCTTTTGACAGCAGTGTATGAAATCTTTTACTTTATCTAGCTGCTGTTTACCTCAGGCGGATTCATGTAATATTTGAATGTTTTACTGACTGTCAGCTTACAAGAGGTGCTTTTGTTATATAACTGTATCCAACTACAGTGTAGTACGCCAGGTGTATTACTTTGTCATATAACTGTATTCATTCACAGTGTAATATGCTAGATGTACTTTTTCAGGTTATCTTATAGTAGTAATTTAAACATTTTTTTTTTTTACTATTTTCAGTTTTCCGTGCATTCAGGCTATTTGAAGCTGTTGTGTCCCAACCCTGCTTTCTCCATTGTGACTGACCTGTGTTTGTGAAAAGAATAACTTGCGTTGTGGTTCAAATCACAGTTCTACTGTTTCCAAACTGTAATGTAAACTTTAGAGATCAACGCCTAAGTCATCAGCTGCTTACTTTTCTCTCCCTTCTAATACCACCCTACCCATAGTGGATATTTTATTTCTCATATTTTCAGCTAGTCAGTTGTGCTCTCAATAATTATCTTACACTATATCAAGGTTACTCTTACAGATAAGGGATAATATTACCTGGATTTATCTCTGAATCAAAGGGTAGCTGATAACTTACTTACGCTGACTGTGGACATCGGACTTGCCCGCTCCACTCGTCCTTGCTACGCTCAGGCTCTAACCGCTCCCCTACCCTGCCCTCATTTCCTACTACCTGCCTACATTCCCCACTACCGCTAGATTTATGGTATCCCAACCATACCCACAACTTCACCCCACACTATCTCCACTACTCACATAACACACCCACTGCTCTACCCCACAGCATCTCCACCACTCACACTCCCTCAACCCATTATTACATCACCCCACACTTCTCATCCATTCACATATAGTACATCCATACATTTCCTAGCCAAACCTCCACCTAGAAATTCCTTCTCCTTTAGATAACTATGGCTATCATGCAACTAGGTCTAATCTGCCTTCTCATAATTCTATATAACTCCTCAAGTTATCAGTCTCTTAATATCACTAACCTTAGTTGCCCAACACAATACTATGCTAATACTACATGCAGACACCTCACATTACAATTATATCTGTCCACAACGTTTCAGGAACAATACAACTGATCAATTCAAATCAAAACATATACATCCACCCTACTCCAAAAAAACACAACACCTTCTCATGCTTATCTCCAAACTCAAGTATCTGTTCCACAGTTTCAATATCAGGCTTAACATAAGTGGTGACATCCACCCCAACCCAGGCCGAAATCCAACCTATCCAGCACAAACCACTTCGGCACAATCATCAGAACAGACGACCTCCATTACCCTCATCCCAGGGCAAATAATCAATAATGGCAAAATAACCATCTCTTAATACTAAATATCAATATTAGAAGCATCAAAAATAAAATACCTGAATTCCAAGCCACAATAGCACAGTACTCTCCAGATATAGTTGCTAAAACAGAAACCTGGCTAAATAAACACATACCAGACTCGGAAGTCTAACATCATTAGGCAAGCTAGACTTCTTCAAAAAGGAGGTGGAACTGCAATACTGTACAAGTCCAACTTAACTCTACTCAACATCCCCAGCTCCTACCCCTCTCCCAGTAATTGGGACACAGTTATCTCACAACTCCAACTAAACCCCAAAAAGTCCATCACCATCACTGTTATCTATATCCCACCTGGCAATGCACTTGCTAGCCTTGAAGACTTCCTATACTAGTGCTCTACCACATACTCTAATAAGTAATCTAATAAATCTCCATGGCTACCAGCAGCTAGTACAAATTCCCACTAGATGTGATAAAACATCTAAAAGTGAATCAATCTTAGACTGGGCCCTAACCAACAACCCTGCGTTGTACCCCCACACAGGCAGTCTCCCAGATAGCATAAGTGACCACAATGTAATATACCTAATACGTAACAGAACAAGCCAATGCAAAACCACTACCTACAGATCCACAAGAAACGCAAAAAACTTCTCTTCTGAGATCCTCAAATCTTTACTCTATAACTGTGACTGGACCCCTCTAAAAACCCTTCCACTTGACCAGGCTTTAGCCTACTTAAACAGAACATTTCTGCAACAGATAGACACTGTTGCTCCACTGCGCAATGTCGAGGTTAGAACATCTCAAAACCCCTGGCTCAACCAAGAAACCAAACAAATCTTCAAGTCAAAAGACACTGCCTGGTTCTACTACCAAAGATCCAAAGACATACAAAGCCTAGCTAATTATCGAGAGCTGCGCAACTATGCAAAAAAAATGCATTAGGCAGGACAAAAAATCTTATTATACTACCCTGCAAACTAAATACCAACACAATCCCCAAAAATTCTGGAAAATTGTTAAACCAGTTGCTAAAAACCACTCACATAGCTACCCCCAAACCAACCACCCCTGATACTAAAGTTCCCATTGAAACACAATTCAACTCCCACTTTGTGAACTCAATTCTATCCCTACTATCACAGAAGAATTCCAACTTCACTATCCCTCCCACCAAAAAACAATATGGAAATATGCTTTACCCTCAAAACAGTACCCACCAGCTCTATCAAAAGGATGTTCTCCAAACTAAAAACCTTAGCAACCGCAGTTGATCTACTCCCTAGCTACTTCTTAAAACTCACAGCAGATGCCATTGCAATCCCAATCTCCATTCTCATAAATAGATCTATTACTGAAAACTACATTCTCAAACTCTGGAAAATATCCCATGTTACTCCCATACATAAAGGGGGGACCTCCACTGAACTTAATAACTATAGACCCATTGCAATACTCTCCCCTCTGGCCAAAGCATGCACACCCAAGTATTAAAACACCTTCTAGTCAATAATATCCTTTCCCCTACTCAACATGGTTTCAGACCCGCCCATAGCACCACTACAGCCCTCCTCTGCTTCACTAACACAATAAATCAACTCAAAAATAAAGGCCTGCAGGTGTTAACTCTCTTTTTGGATATGTTCAAAGCATGTGACACAGTATCCCACCAAATCCTACTAAATAAATTAAACCTATATAACCTAGCAAAGGCCACACTAACCTGGTTACATAGCTATTTAGCTGACAGGTAAACGCTGTGAAATGGGAAAGTTCTCTCTCACCTCTGTTACCCATAACTGCAGGAGTCCCACAGGAGTCTGTGTTACGGCTACTACTTTTCACAATTTTCACAAACGACCTCCATACCTCCACACAGCATGCATCTATCATTCAGTATGCAGATGATACTACCTTAATCTGTGCTGCACAAAGTATTTCCACCCTCCAACAAACAACTCAATTAGCACTCTCTGATGTAGAAAATTACCTTACCAAACCCCAACTGGTCCTCAGTCCTAAGAAAACACAGCTAATGATTATAACTAGCAAAAACTCCAATAGCAGTCAATTCACCATCTACTCTACAAATTCTACTCCAATCACTCCACATGCTAAGCTACTAGGAATAACCATAGACTGCTACCTAAAATTTGATACTCATCTTAACTATAAAAAAGTACATGCCAAACTGGGATCACTCTACCGCATGAAACTGTTTCTTACCAACAATACAAGATGTACCACTGCTCGCTCCCAACTTCTATCCACCCTACTCTATGCATCCTCCATTCTAATTATTCTCAATAAAACTGACCTAAGCAAAATGGAGGCCTGCTACAACAGAATTGCCCGCTTTGTGGCAAATTCACCATATAGATCCTATCACTGTACTGCTCTGCACCAGCTGCACTGGCTTGAGCTGCCAAACCTACTATCTTACAATCAACTCTGTCTCTGTCATTCTATCTGTTACTTCCCCAATAAGTGTCCTGCCCTCAAAAACCTAGTACAACAGCATTCAGCCACACGGTCTCTTCGATCATCAAGCAAACTACTACTAGAAGTCACCAACAGCAATAACAGCTTTGGAGACTCACTTTACAGTAGTACAGTGACTAAAAAATGGAACACCCTTCCAATTAGCATACAAAACACATCCTCTAAAGCCTCCTTTAAAAACCTCATCAGGCAACATCTGAAACAAAGCTGGCTCTGTTATGACTCTCCCCAGGCTACAGCAATCAGTCAAGGCACATATCCTATGCTCATCTTACTCTACTAAATTTTCACTTACACTTACATATACTGACCCCATTAAGTTATATAATTACTACTATTAAACCAAGACATTAGTACTACCGCTGTTTTAAGTAGAAATGGTTATCACAAAACTATGTAATGATTTACATTACTAAAAATAAGTTATGTTCTTACCATAACGTTCCATGTGAGTTGTTCATCTCGCCTTTGTTCTTACACGTGGGTACGGAGCCGATCCATCGATCACCTGCGTTTCTGGCTGGGGGCCAGTCAATGTATTGTATTGCTGTTTAAACACCTAAATGTATCTGTAATTATCTTTCTGTGTGGAGTTTTTCTCCCCAGGCCTCTGCTGAAAAAGGGCCTTTGGCCCAGTCTGACCCCACCAGTGAACAAATGTAAAATAAAATAAAATAAATATATAAAATCTCCATTTATTAAGATATCAGGGAAAAAAGGCTTAGGCTTGATGAATACTATGTGGTTTATCAGGTGGAAAACACACAGGAAAAAGGCCATCATTTTATCTAACGTGATCTCCTGTAAGTCAAACTGACAGGCCAAGCTTTTGGCTGTTTGGACAGCATGCCTGTCTTCTTTCCATCTATAGAACATTGGCTGCTTGACTCTTTGCACCTACGCTGGCCTCCTTGTGGGCTGTACTATCTTCCACAGTAAGCTTGTTAAGTTTTTATAGTACAACCAAGAAATCAGTCGACTGGACGTAGAGCGAGTTTCGAGGCACTGACTACATAGATTTAGTTTCCCTTGATTAAAGGCATGTATATAGCTACTTGAAGATTTGACTCATGTGCCATGTAATTGTTTTTTAAATGCACGGACACTGATTTTCTAGGCTGTTACCACTTCCTTTGTTCCACACCCCAAAACAAGACTACTTCAAACACTTACAAGCCAGTATAAAGTATTAAATGTAAAAAGACCACAACTGGGTTAAAGGAATAAACATGAAGTACCATTTAATTAAAAATATCAAATACACACACAACAAAGCTTTCACATTCTTAGATCCCTACTCACAGTTTTTCACGCAAGTTTTAGCTTCTGGTATTTAGGCCCTACATCTGAGTAGGTTTCTGCTTGTTTGTTGCTACCAGCCACAACTCTAAGCTGGCAGCTGAGATACCAGATGACTACAGACTTCTGAGTTTCCACAAAAACAATAAGTTGCTGCTTTTTTGCTTATTTATACTATTTACTGCACTTTTTTATTGCCTGCTGCCTATTTTTATACTGTATTTATTTACTGTGTACTAAACTAGACTGTTTTACTGCAATTGCCTGCTATACTGTGCCTGTAAAATAAAATGTTATTGCTGTTTTCACTGTTTAGCATGCTTTTTGTTGTTTCCATTGTTTGTTAAGTATTTACTGGTATTTTTTCACTGTTTTAAAGCTATCTGTTTGTTTATTTATTTGCATTTGTTTACCAGGGGGTCTATTGGGCCAGGGTAAGCCTATTTTCAGTACAGGCCCGGGGAGAAAAGCTCCAAAAACAAACATGATAAAGCTACAGAATCAAAATACAGAAATTAAGCAGCAATGGTACAGAACACTACATTACAGAATAGCTGATACAATAAAATAGATAATACTAGTTATACATGTGTTAGATTTTAAGTATGCAAACCAAATAAGAATACAATTTATGACATGGGATAACAGCGATTGTGTGAACAATACAGTATTGTAGTTTTGCAGTAGAGAAGGAAAGATGGAGAGCAGCAGATTAACGATTCTGAGAGTAAGGGACAGCCTTAGAGCTATTGCTATATAGGCATCAAGACTCAATAGAAGATATGGTAGGTAACTGATATGATAGCTTATGGGTGGGCTGCCTCCTCTGGTTTTCCCAAAAAGAAGTACTTCATTAACTGATCTATTAACTATATAAATCATTCTTTAGAGCCTCCTGGCTGATTTTCTGCTGTTTTAAATCTTTTTTTTCAGTGTCCCACTGCTAGTTTTCTGCTGTGTTAAACATTCCCTAGTGTTTCCCATTGAAACTAGGGTAGCTAGTAGCTGTAGCATAGTCCAGGTACTGTTTGTAGTGGTTTGTTTGTTTTGAGCATGTTTTTCAAGCCATCTTGGATTGGAAGGGGCCTATCTGCACTTTTGTGAGAGAACTGTGCAGACTGCGACCTGACTGGTTAAAGGAGGCTGATCTAGGGCTTGGAATAAGCATCCTCATTGGTCCCTTTGAATTTTGTCAGTTTTTTTTCAAGTTTTAGCTTCTGGTATTTATTTGCATCTGAGCAGGTTTTTGCTTGTTTGCACACTGCCCAGCACCGCTTGCCAAAGTCGGACAGTTAAATTCAACAAATTTTCCCTTAAAACCCAGGCAGAAATAGTCATTCACTGAGTTCCTCCGTGATCGTTTCTGAAAAGCTACCCCAAGTAACAACAGTCTTCCACCTAGCATTATAGACAGTTGGACTACCCTTGTTTCTCCTGCCAACCTTGTTAACTTGGGTCTCTTGAGGCAGTGTAGCAATTGCCTCATGTACACAGACAACCCTCTACTAATACCACAATCTAGTACAGAGGGTGAGAGATGTATTTACACCAAGAGTCTAGAATCCATGCTCTCTCTCACTCAAAACAGTAAAACGGAGAAGGTTGTCAACTTACCTACCACTACATATTCACATAGTACCACTACTCAAACAATTACCACTACTCATACACATAGTATGCATCACACATGTAAATCCGCATATGCAGAGGTTATCTCGAAAAACTTGCCAAAACACCAGAGGCCTCTAAAACACAAGTCTGCTACAGCTGACACAGTCTCCACAGTACCCATGACGCATAGCAACACCAGTGTCTCACCCACCAAACCCGTAAGGTGTAACACTGAAAAAACAAATGTTCTTGTCATTGGAGACTCAATAGTGAGACGCACAGATATCCCACTCACCAGGATGGATAAGGAGAAAGTTGCAGTCAGCTGCTTGTCTGGTGCATCAAATCACACATGCACTCAGGTCTCTCAGCAACAAGTACCGTTATGACTCTGTCATAATTCATGTCGGTATGAATGACCTGAGGCAACCCTTGTTGGACTATATGAAGAGAGACATGGTTGAGCTCTCTGAGTATGTGTCCCTAGCCTTGAGCAGCATACTACCCTTGCCTAGAATTATGCAACAGTATAAACAAAAAGACTGATTTCAATAACTGGGGATCCAGTTCCTGTTTGCCTGGGAAGCCATGGTCAACAAACCTCACTGCTTTGCCAGAGATGGTTTGCACCTGGCAATCCTAGGCTTTTAGCTGCTGGCAAAGCCCCTTGCCTCCCCCATACTGCCTTTTTTGGCAAGTTCTAGAGAACAACATTACCAACGTGAAATTAACCAATCAGAACAAAATAAGGATCATGCTGCTAAATGCTAGGAGCTTAAACCAAAAACTGCAATCCCCGGAAGCACTTCTATCACTAGAAGATGTAGATATGTCTGCAATCACAGAAACCTGGTTTAAGGCCTCAGAAAATACCCCAGCCCTGCAAGGCTACAATGCCTTCCACACCTTCAGACTGCAAAATGAACATGTGAAAACCAAAGGAGGCAGTGTTTTAATCTGCATTAGAGATAGCGTCACATCTCGTCTAGTTAGATTGGGCAACTCCATGGAGTTACTTCATGGAAAGGTTACGGTGGGTAAGACCCCCATTCAAGTCCTAGACAGTTACAGATGCCCCTCCATGGGTCATGGCACCTATGAAGCTTACTTAACCAAACTGAAGACAATCCAAATTGTACCGAATACACTGGTTATGGGGAATCTTCAATTATCCCAGCATCAACTGGGAAACCTACTCTAGCCCAAACTCGCTACCATAAATACCATCTTCAAAATGACACCAATGCCAGAACTCATAAAGGGTGAAATCAGACTAAAAAACTTTGCCAAGGCAAAGTATACCCTCCTAGGTGAAGGTATAAATGCATTACAAGCCCCACCTCAAGATGAAAGCGGTAACAACGCCGAAGCTTACACTAAAGCCCTGTATAATCACTTGCATTGCATAAGTGTATAAACTTGGCTGTACCAGCTAACATCAAAGCCAGAGCCCCAAGTAAAATCAAGCTGCCATGGTGGACTTTCAGCATCAAACTCTACAATAAACACAAAGTTGCTGTTCAAGAAAACTAAGACAAGGACACAACAATGGAAAACACCCTCCTCAGCCTTAATAGACAAATAAGATAACTTGTCAAATCCTCTAAGAACTCCTTTGAGAGAAACCTAGCAAGGATTACCATTAAGCCTTTTACAGCTACGTACGTAACCTAAGGAGTAGGACCCAAGCATGCGCAGAACTGGTAGCCAGTGGTATCACACACATACACACATACACACACACACACACACACACACACACACACACACACACACACACACTGACCCCACAGAGATAGCAAACCTGCTAGTGGATAGGTTTGGTGAACATTTCACTCCCTTAACCCCTCCTAACTAACAACAAGCCCTCATCCAAACTCCCCACCCACCTTACATATCTAAAGAGCAGGTCCTCAAAACTCTGTCCAAGGCAAAGAACAAGGCCTCTATGGGCCAGATGGCATCCCAGGCTGTCTTCTAAACATGCTAAAACATGAAATAGCATTACCACTAAGTACCCTTTTCAATCATAGCCAATCCACAGATTTTGTTCTTGTGGAATGGAGAACAGCTACAGTTATTCCCCTCCACAAAGGTGGCCTAGCAAAAAACCCAGGGAATTACAGAGCCATAAGCATGACCAGCCTCATCTGTAAGGCCGTGGAACGTATCATTATGGACCTCATAAATAAAGACATATGTGATCTCCAAATCCTGTATCCTACCCAATTCTGCTTTGTGAAGGGCAGATTCTGCCTGTTAAATCTGGTGGATTTCATTAAAAGTGTGACCAAGGCCACTGATGAGGGCATATCTGTGCAGACAGCATACCTCCACTTGGCAAAGGCTTTTGACATAATCCCACATTCAAGCATTACTAAACCTAGCAAACTGAATGTAAACCCCTTCGCTGTAAGATGAGTTACCAACTGGTTCACAAACCAGACACACACTATCAAAGTGGGTGACTCCACATCAACCAGCAGACCTGTTACCAGCGGGGTGCCACAGGGGTCAGTGCTGGGCCCCCTACTGCTTGGTATATACTTCTCAGAAGTTCAGGTCAAAACCAAAGGGTTGTGGCTGACCATGTTTGCAGATGACTGCAAACTAGGTGCAATCACTGACTCCCCCAAATGATGACCATATACTCCAGGATGGTCTCACACACACTAGTGACTGGTATATTAGTCACAGTCTCAAACTGAATGCAAAGAAATGCATCATCATTCCCTTTGCACAGACAATGTCCCTTCACACTATCAAATCAACACTACCCTAAGTACCCATGAAGTGGTAAGGGACCTGGGATCACAGGTTGACCGTGACCTTAACTTCGACAATCACATATCTACCGTTGTAAGGAAAGCTTTCCACACAGCTCATTGCTTAGTAAAGACATCACCTCGAGAGCAAAAGAAGGTATAACTCTCCCTATATCGGCACTTATCTGGCCCATAATTCAATACAATGCCTCATTCTGTATGTAACGTACTAAGCACCTGCAGTAATTAGAGAGACCTCAGAGGTTTCTTACAAAGAAGATCAAGGGCCTCCAGCATGTACCTTACACGGACCGACTACAGTCCCTGCCACTATGCTCCATATCATATAGACTTCTTAGGGGAGACTTTCTTCCTGGCCTACAGAACAGCCCAGGATCCAAACCTAATGAACCTACTGCATATCCGTAAATCAAATGGGTCTAGGGCTACTCATTCCAGGGACTTAAACGTAACCTGTGACTTAAATAGGACATGCTGGAGGGACAGATTACCTCCCAGTGACTGCCACGTCTTTGGAACAGGCTACCAATTCATGTGAAACAGCGCATCTCTGACACTGTTCAAGAGGAACCTGGATGAGTGGATGGGGCATTGTAAATTCTTATCAGGGACAGTCCCCATAACCCTCCTGGACATACGCAGTCATCACTAGATGCAATCTTGGGTACTGACCAATACTTCTACAGTATTACATTGGGTTGAAATAACTAGGCTTAAAATGACCACTGGGGCAATAGCCTAGTAATCTCCTATGTTCCAATGACTAAATCCCAACCCCTTTTCTCCTATGCACCACCTTACACAGCAAGCTCAAAACATAAGTGTATCATCAACTGATACAGGTTCAAGGATGGCCATTTAATGGGTCTACTACACCATGAATTACCACATACGTGGCAGTACACTAAACACAGAAAGTGTGATGAGAGACTTAGGGGCACAGGTGGACAGTGGTCTCACCTTCGATAACCACATCGCCACAACAGTCAGGAAATCCTTCTATGTGGCACACCTCATCACTAAGGACTTTTCATCCAGAAAAAAGAAGGTCATTGTCCCACTGTACGCATCCCTCATTAGACCCATTATAGAGTACAATGCTCCATTTGGTATGTACCTCACAGACAGCTTCAACAGCTGGAAAGGCCGCAGAAATACCTCACTTAAAGAATCATAGGCCTAAACGAGATGCCCTATGCTGACCGTCTAAAAAAAACTCCAGCTATACTCTGTGGCATATCGTCTACTCAGAGGCGATCTCTGCTTAACATACAAGGCCATGTGAAACCCTGAGCTGTTAGACATGCTCCACTTAAAGAAATCCCTCAGAGCCACATGCTCCAGGGATCTAAACCTTGTCATCACAATGAACAAAACATGCTGGAGGCATAGGTTCCTGACCCACAAACTCCCCATACTCTGGAATAGACTGCCCATACATGTCAAGCAGTGCGCCTCCTTGGCCCTCTTCAAAAGAAACCTTGATGATTGGATGGGAGATAGGAAATTCACACCAGGGATCACGTCAGTCACCCTGCTAGACAGGGGTCCAGGTTAGTAAATATTGTGGGAAGAAATATCCAGGGAATTGTTATAGCTAGGCTTGTATAGGCCATAGGGCCAATAGCCTAGTACCAGCCTATGAACCTATGACACTGTCATAGGTGCTTGAATACCATTATCTCACAAACAGTGACTCAGGTGTCTTGTAGACTGCATGGCCAATTACTCACACTCAAACTCGACAACATGTTTCCGTGAGGCTGCAACATATATGGGGGGAGAGAGAGTGGGAGGAGGGTTTCAAGCAGTAATAAGGAGAAGGATTTAGGTTTAGGGAGGGAAGAGCTAGCCTTCCACAGGGTTCAAATCTATCCCTGTTATTGTTCTCTGTGCCTATGCTTGTATTGGGAGAGCTCATTAGAGAAAGATTCCATCAATATCACTGTTGTGATACACAGCTTTAACTCCTTCCTCATCATAACATGCTGTCTGCTGTGGTTTCATTAGATGAGGACCACCTGAGATGTGACATGTCCATGACTACTGCCATGGCCATTCACGCTACCTTGGGGGAATCTAAGTCTCCAACCCTTGACCCCCCCCCATTGTAATTTATCATTACAATAAGCTGGACTTTGTGAGAAAGTGAGAAATCTTGGTATAACTTGCAATGACAGACTGACAAATTAGGGACAAAGTGTCATCTGTTGTGAACACTTCCTATTTACATCTTTATGATATCTCTCACATCAAGCATCTGATATCATGCATCTCCTTCTCTCTAAAGACCTCTTGGTGGCTGTTCAGGCTCTGGAATCGTCTCCGCTTTATTACTATATGTGGAGCTCCTAGACAGTGAACTTAATCATTTGCAGCAGATTCAGAATTCAGCAGTACAACTACTTCCAGGCACTTCTTGCTGCTATTATATTAATCATGTTCTTCAGAATCTTTACTGGCTGCCATCATTACTTTTAAATTAGTTTTATTCTACAGAGGCTTTACTAGCGGTTTGATCCCAAATTATCTTTTAAAAACTTGCTTCTGGAAAGACATGCTTCTGGAGCATTTCTCCCAGGGCCTCCGCTGAAAACAGGATCTGTGGAACCTAGACTGACTTTCCCGGTCAACAAATGTTAAATAAATAAAATAATCTTGGTCCCCTTACATCAAGGAGCTTTTTGGTTCTATACTGTATGGCTAGGTCCCTTCATTACTTCACTCTGGAGTTCTGGAGTTTCGAGAACTCTCCTTGAGACCTCTGAAATCTGGGCTTTTAGACATCAAGACCCTATTCACTGGAACTTTCTCTAGCACTGATTACATTAGGTACCAACACTCTCAAGTTTTAAAAAGTCTCCCTAAATAACATTTGTCTGAGTTAGCATATGATGGCTAATTATATTACTTATTGGCTTAGGTAGTTACTAGGACTGCAGTCCAGGGTGGCACTGAAAAGCCTAGCTCAAATTCCCAGTTGGCCCCCAAGCACTTTCTGGTTAAGTGATTTGCTCAAGGTATAACATTAGCAGGCAAATAAGTGGAAAGATTCAAACCTTGTACCCTTGGCACAGGAAGCAACGCATTAACATGTCAGAGCTTTAATCCTGTGTGTTTTTTAGCAGTTTGGAAATTGGGTTAGGCTTCTTAATGGTCTCCTAGACCACATGCTTAGTAACTACCCATGAACTTATGAACCTATTCTGCGGTGTCATCCTTAAAAAGGGTATTTACTAAGAGAATAACATGCAAATATTACACATTAATTTTCAACAGTAAGATAACTTTCCCAAGCATTGCAGTTATACTACAGTATCAGCACTTACTACTGGACAAAAACTTACCCAGTTAGTGTCTCAGGTTGGAAGCTCACTCAGGGCAAGAACAAGCTACATCATTTATCATTGCCAGCCTGTAAATGTCATTTTCTGCAATTAAGATGAAAGGCTAACAAAGCATAATGAAAGCTAAATGTTTCATATTAAATACAGCAGGTTTACCTCCTTTCCATATTCATTCCAGATGCCATTGTCTTCTTCCCAGTACCAATGCCACTCTGTTGTGAGAATGTAATATGGAGGCTTAGTCACTGAAGATGCAGTAGATAGGCGCTGCACTGCATTCAAGTTATACACCATATTCTCAAAATCTATTCTGACTGATGGAAAGCTAGAAATAATGGAATTAAAAAAATAACTATTTCAGCTGGACATTGTTTTCAAAAATATTTATGCTTTATAAATGCAAATCTATCCTTTAAGATACAACAAAAAGTGATAAAACAGACTAAAGACAACTAGTCCTTAACCTCACTTTTCAAGAGATACCACACAGTTATGTATATTTTTAGAAAATGTTCCCTAGGCCTGTACTGAAAAGGGATCGTGCACACTCAGATGGACCTTCCCAGTAAAAAGCAAATCAATCAATTACTGAAATTTTCTTTCAAAAGTAGTCACAATGGACTGAAATGGGCAAATACATATGTCACCTGAGAGATCTACTTAGCTCAAGAAAGCCTTTGCTCCATACTCACTATTAATACTTTCAAATGTCAAGCAAGCTACAAATAAAAAGTTACACTTTCAAAAATTGTTTAATCACTGGGCTATACCTACACCTCTCCTATACGTAACAAATGCCAAACAACCTGAGCACTCTGTTTTTTCATATGGTCTCCCTCCCCCGAAATGACTAAAATCATATTTTATTAGTATTTTTTGCAAACTATTTTACAATGATATGTGGAATACGAAACAGAAAAATTAAAAGAAAAAGAAAGCAAACATAAATATTAAGAAAAAAAAATCAACACACAACTACAAATTAACTAGTAGCCGGTTATAATAAAGTTTATAAATGTAAACTTCAAATTACTAAACATATTTATCTGTAGAAGAAAATATCATTTAAGGTAAAAATTAATCTGCTCAATTATAGTATTACAATACACATTTATTTTGAAAAACTGCCCTATAATGCATGACCTCTGTGCTCTGCATAACAGACACAAAGGCACAAGACCACTGAACTCATAATGTGAAACAGACTAAACATATTGAAGTATAAACACCATGTTTGCACTTGAAAGAATATCTTTAAATGGCTACAAGTGCATATCATGTTGTAGAAAAGGAAGTTATGCACTCATCATAACATTCCATCTGGGTTGTCCATCTTAATTCTTCCTCAGCTGATGGGTTTGGATCCAACTCGGCCATTACTTTAGCTTGTGGCCACCAAAAAACTCTCAAGCTCCTCTCTTACCCATAATACACCAACTCCTAACATACCTCAGATCTTGTTTGCTGTTTGACATAAATTGGGAAGTACTACTATAAAATTTCTAATAGAAGAAGCCATATCAGGAGCTCAACAACAAGGAGGACAGTGGTGTCCTTATAAACTCTCGTTCTTCCTGGGGTGGGGGGATCAGGACAAAAAAGCTGCTGCACTTGTTGTTTAAGGGAGAAGCAAAAAGACAGCAGCAAGACTGGCCCCACTGATGAACAATCATTTCTGTCACTTTCATGTTGAGAGACCACTCATGAGGTAGTAGAATGGCCCTGTTCAATTTGTCTGCTATCACATTGGATTTCCCCGGAATGTGCATTGCTATCAGAAAGCGGTTGGAAGAGATCGCCCATTGCCACACTCAAGGGATTCCACCTGGTTCCACCGTGTTTGTTTATGTACCAAACTACTGACATGTTGTCTGTATCACAAATGTCCCAAAAGGGACAACTTCTTGAAAGGCCTGCAATGCTAACAGTACCTCTCATTTCCATCTCATTTCCAGGACACTGATATGCATATTTGCCTCTTTGGGGGACCAAGTGCCTTTGACTGTCTTCCCCAGGAAGTGCCCCCCATCCAATCTAGGAAGCGTCCGTGGTCACTACAGCCTTGGGCTGAGGGAAAATGAAAGGGTGACCTTGTAGAACTTGATCTGATTGAATCCACCACCAAAGGTATCTCTTGCATGCCTGAGTGATTCTTATTTGGGTTGACGTGTTGATAAAGAATTAACCATCGTGTTGCTAATGTACACTGAAGAATTCTCAAATGAAATCTTGCTAGAGGGACTAAAATTGTGGCTGAGGACATTGACCCCAAAGCTTGAAGAATCAAACAAGCTGAAATTGTGGTACGGAGAATTATTTTTCTGACTTGGAATCTGATAATCTGCACTCTTGAAACAGAAAGAGACAGTGTCATTGAAACCGTGTTTAAAACCTCTCCTATGAATTCCAATGTTTGAGACGGTTGTAACGGAGACTTCTTGTAATTTTTGGTTATTCCTAGAATTGAGCAAGTCTGGAATACCTGATCTCTCGCCCTTAATTAGTCGATGCCTGATCAGGGTGGTAATGAACCAGTTGTCTAAGTATGGAATGCTTAGAATTCCTGCAGCCTCAAGTGAGCTGCTACCACTGCCATGCATTGGGTGAATGCTCTGGGTGCTGTGGTGAGGCCAAAGAGCAGTGCTCTGAACTGGCAGTGTCTGTTCAACTTTATGTGATAGTAAGCATTCTGAAGGTATATCAAGCAATCCAGTCACCCTTGCCTATAAAAGGCAAAACGGACTAAACCATGACCATCTGAAACTTGGCGTGTCAAACTTTGTTCAATACGCTAATATCAAGAATTGAGCTCCAGTCCCCCATTTTCTTTGGGACTAAGAAGAATCTTGAGTAAGTTTCAGATTCTAACTGGTCTAGTGGGTCTTCTTGGATGACTCTTTTTTTTTCTAGCAGCTTTTGTATTTCTAGTGCTGCTGCTTTCCTTTGACTGGGTGGAACATCCGGAATTTTGCATACAGGTGGAGGTGGTAGAGAAAAGGGAATTACATAACCTCTGGAAATAATACTCTGCACCCATGTATCTTTTGTTGTATCTATGCAGGTTCTCTGGTGCAGGGATAAATGATCCCCAACTGCCTCCAGAGATGGACAATCGGGCCTCCTTTCAGGAGTGCTGGTAGGGTCTATCGGAGAAGGGATCTCTGGACGCCTGGTTCTGTGGGCCTCCTCTGCCCTGTGGGCAGCATCATCCATTTGAGTTCCCCTATCTACTCCTGGGGGAACTATCTCCACATGGATCTTGAAAAAGACCCTGGAACTTACTGAACCATATTTTTCGTCCTCCTTGTTGATTCCTAGAGAAGGATCTTTAAGTAGTTGGAAAACATACGCCCACTGCACAGGGGATCTTTCCATTTTTTCACACGTGGAGAGTGTAACTTTAGGGCCAAAATGAACTGATGTCAAAGGGTCCATTTATGAACAAGGACTTGAAGGGCTCTGCAAAATCACACAAGTGCATCCAGACATGACTCCTAATGGAAATGCCTGAACTCGCTGCCCTTAAAGCACCTTCAGCTGCATCCTCATGGATGAATTAGAAATAGCCTGAGGCAAAAAAGCCTCTTAAATGAATTAGAAATAGCCCGAGAGGCCACAAAAGTTTTGAGATCGGCAGTATCAGTCCCTAAAAGTGAATTTGACAGTTCCTTTATCAAATCCCTCTGTAGTCTCATAAAATGTGTCAGACAGTTCAGCGACCTAAGGAAAAAGTTGGTGAAGCATACACAAGCTTCCCAAATCTGTCCAGTGCCCTAGACTCCCTGTTAGAAGGCTGGACAGAGGAACTTTGCTCACCACGTTCCTTCTTTGTGGCCGTTACCAGGACCATAGTATCTGTGATGATGTGAGGTATTGCCATCTGTCCAGCATTGTTATTTTTATTTCTCCTGTGATTGAAACTCTGGTGTTTATTGTACCTAGATATTTAGTTATTCTCATGTTTTTTAATTTATTATTCATTATTAAACATTTTTATAACTGTCATTGTGGCTGGTCTATAACAGAATACTTTTAACATCCGGAGAGTACTTGTGCTTATTTTAGTGATGCCGTGGCCACTCTGAAAAGCCTTGCTGCTTTGGTTACACTCTACCATTTATATTAGTACTCAGTACAATTGAATACCTTTGTACGAGCCTTACAGTGGTTGACTTGTAGCAGTGTGGTTACCTTATAGTCCAGGCAGAAGAGGTACAGCTAGTAAATCTGTACCAGCCTTTCCCAGGATTGTGTGTGTGTTTGAAAATCAAATACCCAGGTGTGGGTAACATCAGCTACTTGGAAATGGGACACAGTGCTCCAAAGTCAGTCTTGCTTGGGATCTGGAGAGTCAGACAGTCCAGTCCCAGGTCTGGAGCATGTTCCCTGTGTGCTCTTGGGGGAAATTCTGCTTGATGCAGAGAGCTGCATCTGAATATACTGTGTAAATTCATTGCTGTTTTTAGTGACAATCTCTCTCCTTTGTCAGTGGTGAGGATTGAGGCTCTTTGATTGCTGGCCCAGGGTAAAGAGGCCATCACATATTGGTGGCAGTGGTGGGATATTAACTGAACTTCAGTAGCCTGTGGGCAGTCGTCACTGAAGGTGTGTGTGCTGTCAACAACCACAAGGTAAACATTCAGAGTTTCATTTTCACAACAGTTTTGTTTATTTTTGTTAATCTAGTTTAGTCAGGGAAAGCAGGCAAAAATGTCAGCAGAGGATTATGGTAAGCAGGCAAAGAACCTGTTGGCCAAGGTGTGCGAAGCCAAAGGACGGGTGCATGCTAACTGGATTAAACAGGAAATTATTTCAGCTTTAATCACAGCTACAGTGTGGACCAGTTGCAGGAGGACAACTAGTCTGGTGTTGGGGATGTGCAGTCTTCAGAAATAAGACTGTTTACCTTTTCCTCAGAGGACTTAAAAATCCATCTGGAGTTAAAGATACTTGAACTGGAGGTCAAACATTTGGAGACTGAAGAGTAACTGTGGCGTTTGGAGGCTGAAGAAAAAGAGAAGCAGCATTGACTGGAGGTCAAACATTTGGAAACAGAATCAGAAGACAGACTGTGGCATTTGGAGACCTAAGAGAGACTGCGGCATTTGGAGAACAAAGAGAGACTGCGGCATTTGGAGGCTAAAGAAAAGTAGAAGCAGCGTCAGCATGAGAGAAACGCTGACCCTTTGTCAGAGTCAATAAGGTAATGGGGAAGGGAATAAGCAGGCCCCAGAAGCAATAATAGGTCAGCAAATTTCTTCCACAATTTGCAGAGGGGGAAGACTGACAGTTTTATTCATATATTTGAAAGAGTATATAAACAGTACAATGCTGACCAAGAGCTCTGAGTACAGTTACTAACCCCCTTACTCGATGGTGAAGCTGCAACTGCTGTTTCTAAATTGACTGATACTGATTGTTTAAACTATGATACTGTAAAACAATGTTTATTTAACTGTTATAAGTTAACACCTGAAGCTTGCAGAAAAAAACGTTTTGTGAGCAAAGATGCAATGCAGATGAAAGTATATTTGGTTATATAGGTTCATAGGTTCATAGGTTTATACTAGGCTATCTGCCTAAAAGGCATTTTATAAAGCCTAGCCAAATTTATTTACATACATATACCTTAAAATAAAAAACCCATTAGTTTGTTGTTGTTGTGCCTCTGTCAGCAGACCCAGAGAGATGACAGGGTAAACCTCGATCTCCCTCCCTACGACCAATCTAGATTTCCTAACAAACAGAGTCAAGTGCTCTGCCTCACATGGACGGGATTTTATTCCATTCCACAGCATGTCTCTGAGTGATAAATCTATCCCCAGCATGTCAGCATTTATATTCCGTTAAAGTTTCTTGGTTTAGTGGTTAAGGTGGCTTGGATGGTTTTGTTTTGAGGTGTCCATTAATTCCGGGTTGGACATGGCCTTGGGCCTTGTATACATGTCACCTCACTGCACACATGTCAGCAGGCGGCGAGCGTAGAGCTGGAGTTTTCTTCAATCTGGCAGCATATGACAGTCCAGCTTTCTTTTGATTTGGTTTCCCTTTCCTTTTGGGGGAGAGACTTTTGGGATCTCTCCAATTGCTGATTGTACTCCATCATTGGTCTGATTATAGATCATTGGTCTGATAAATGACCAAGGTCAGGGAAAGAGTGAATCCCTTCATGATTGGAGAGTTAAGCACTTATTTTCATAGGTGGGTGAGTGGTGTCAGCTCACCACTTCTGAAAGACTGGCAGACCTTTGAGTGAGGGAACATGCCCTTAATATTTTGCCTGAGGACATAAGAATCTGGTTACCAGACTGGAAGTGTAACTCTAAGATGAGCTGGGGAGAAAAGGAGATCTCTACTTAGCAAGCAGGGTATCATTGCACAAGAAGGGGATACTCAGTGCTGCACAAGGATGTATGGGAACCCATGGTCAGCAGCCTAAATCACCCCAACAGAGTCTACCAGTAACAGGGGAAGCCACTAGTTCAGGTATATGACCAGGATCAGGAGTTTGATATTCTAAATGTAAGAAGAGAGGCCATGTAGCATACAAATGTCCACTGAAGCAAGATGGGGAACAAAAGGTGAGGGAACCAGCAAGTGGGAATAATAGTGTACCAGTAGTAAGTTGTCTGGAGACAACAGTGGTAGCAAACTATCACTGAAGTTTGTATCCTATCTTAGTGGGTGGAAGACAGGCCACTGCTAACAGAAACACAGCCTCTGACATAACTATTGTGAGACTGCAGTAGTTAAAGAGGAGCAGTATTTGTTTGGGCAGTCCATTCCATTCAAAGCTTTAGGAGGGATCCCATTCCAAATATCATTGGCCAGGGTTCACCTTGACTGGGAGGATGGAAAAAAAGCAAGCAGATAGCTGCGTTTGAGGATATTCTTGCAGATGTCTTGATAGGGAATGATTTTGATAATGCAGTACCTTGTGTGTATGCAGTTACACGTAGGCAGGCTTGGAGACAGGCATGTAGGTCTGGTAGGCTGAGGGAGACCCTGACAGACCACACACCTGAAGCTGGGGCTGGTGAAGTGGCTATTTCAGGGAGGGAGCTATCCTGTAACAGTGAGACTGAACGTGAGACACAGCTGCTGATAAGTACTGATGTTCTTGTGGACAGGTTGACTGCAAGGACAGATGTGAGCAGTAGTACTGAAGCTGACATTAAGGCACCACTATCAGACGATACCAGGCTTCCTGTGGAAGGGTAACTGGGAGGTGTCACAATGGTAGAGCTGAGACATGCTCGGCTTTCGAACCCTACCTTACAAGGCTTGAGGGAGGTACCCAAGGAGGCACCTCATGCTCAAGGAAAAGGGGAGTCTGTATACTTTAACAAAGGGCTACTGTATAGAGAATGGACCCCTGAGGGAGGGCTAGAGAGTGAGGTAATACAGCAGTTGGTAGTGCCCAGAGCCTACCATCTGGCACTTCAAGCCATAGCCTATGACATTCCTTTTGCAGGTTATATGGGCATAAAGAGTTTCAAGAGGTGTATTATGCAGAACTTTTATTGGTTTGGGATTGCAAGGGATGTAACCGGGTACTGCAGGTCCTGTGAGCAGTGTCAAAAGGTAGGCAAGGCAGGGGACAACGTTAAAGCTCCATTGATACCTTTTACCTGTGATAGAAGAGCTGTTTTAGGGGGTAGCTATGGATATTGTGGGGCCTCCGAGTACCCCAAGTTCCACAGGGAAGACGTATACCCTGGTGGTAGTAGATTATGCTACTAGATACCCTGAGGCAGTGGCTCTGTCCTTCACTGAGGCAAGGTGGCAAATGCTTTGTTAGTGATTTTCAGCAAGGTAGGATTCTCAAGAGAAATACTGACTGACAGAGATTCCAATTTCATGTTAGACTTGGCTTGCCTGTGGAAGCATTGTGGGATGAAGCACATAAAGACTACCCTCTACCAATCCCAGACTAATGGTCTTGTGGAGAGGTTAAACTCTGCACTAAAGACCATGCTGTGGTCATTTGCAGACCAGTTTAAGAGACAGTGGGACAAATATTTGCCCCATTTACTGTTTGTACATAGAGAGGTACCCAAGGAATCCACAGTTTTTTCACCCTTTGATTGCAGTATGGGCATAGGGGGAGAGGGCATTTAGATTTGGTTTGTGATGAGTAAGAGGGTGAGTGTTGAATGTGAATTCCCCCAAGGAGTCTGTTGTGGCATATGTCCTAAACCTCAGGGCAAAGCTTAGGGAGCTCATGGGCATGGGCCAGGAGGACCTGCCAGGAGCTTAACAGCAGAAAAAGGGGTGGTATGACAGGAATGCTCAAACCCGAGAGTATGCTGTCAGTCAGCAGGTTATGGTGTTTATTCCTGTCAGACACAATAAGCTGCAGGCAGATTGGGAAGGACCCTTTGAAGTTGTAAGAAAGGTCAGTGATGTTAATTACATGGTAAATCTGCTAGGCAGGAGGTAGGGACACAAACTGTACCATGTTAACATGGTGAAACCTTACCATGATAGGGAGGCTCTAGTGCTGAGTATTTGCAGTGGATGGCAGGAGAAGTCTGAGGGGGATCTGGTGAATGATCTCAGGCAGGCTCAAACTGATATCTCTGTGAAAGGGGTAGCAATATCCCAGCAGCTATCCCCTACCCAGGTCTGAGAAACACAAGTAGTGTTGCAGGAGTTTGGGGGCATGTTCACTGGGAAACCTGTGTGCACCCACCTGGTGCAGCACCATGTGGATGTAGGACCCCAAAGTCCTATCAAGCAGGCCCCTTATAGGGTGCCTGAGCGAGTTAGACAGACTCGGTGGGAGGGGATACAGGTAATATTGGAAATGGGGGTAATCCAGGAGTCCAGTGGTCCTTGGGTGCTCATACCAAAGAAAGATGGCAGTATCAGATTATGTGTGGACTACAAAAAACTAAACAGTCACACAGAGTCTGATGTTTACTCCATGCCTAGGACAGACAAAGCCTTAGAACAGCTAGGTGGGGCTAAGTACTTGACTACTACTGAGCTGACCAAGGGCTACTGGCAGGTGCCCTTGACTCTCATCATTAGAGAAATGTCAGCCTTTGTGACTCCTTTCAGATTATATGAGATCATGAAGATGCCCTTTGGGATGAAAAATGCCCCAGCAGACTTCCAGAGGCTGGTAGTTCGTACCTTAGCAACAGCTGGAGATCATGCTTTTGCTTACCTGGATGATACTGCCATCTACAGCCATTCCTGGCAAGAGCACCTTCAGCAAGTCAGGGAGGTCCTGGGTAGACTGAAAAGGGCAGGGCTGGCCATTAAGCCCAGTAAGTGTCAGTTGGGTATGGCAGAGGTCTTCAACCTGAGACATAGACTGAGGAGTGATAAGATTAGGCCAGAACCTCCCAAAATGGAAGAAGCAGATGACAGCATTCTTGGGGACAGCGGGGTACTACAGAAAGTTAGTTCTCAATTATAGTATAATAGCTGCTCCCCTCACAGCTCTGACAAGGAAAAACAGGCCAGATTAGGTAGTGTGGACTCTAGTCTGAGAGCAGGCATTCCAAAAACCTAAAGGGGCTTTGAGAGGACCTCCTGTGTTAGCCAGTCCAGATTTCAGCAATGCTAATGCAGAAGGACTCTCTAGCAGGGTATAGGTTAGTGTGTTCCCAGACAGGCCCATTTCTATCAAGCAACATTTTTCCAGGGTCACTTGAAAAACTAGCTTGAGTCTTCAAAGGGAGGGATAGATGTGATGATGTGAGGCATTGTATCTGTACCCAGAAGACTAGGGCAGTGCAAGTGTAACATATGGCAACATAGTTAGCTGGAGTTTTTTAAATAATTTTGCATCATTTCACTATCACACTGACTTGTACAGATGTGTGTGTTAAAAATGTATCAAGTGTTATTATACCTGATTAAATGTATACGTTTAAACAAAGAATTCTGGAAAGGAAGAGTAGAAGTTTTTGAAGTTGTTCTGTAACTTTCAAATACTGCAACAGATCTTAGCAAAGTTCTGAGTGTGCATTGTAGCAGAGTCAGGTGATCAAATGTGATATCATTCTATAACCAGCACTGAGAGGATGGAACTCTCACAGCAGTTTGTTTTGTTTTTTTTTGGAACCTGATATAAAAGATCTATGTCAGTTATCACAGTTCAGTTTGGTTAGAAGCTTATCACCTTGCCTTATGGAAGTAAGCATCTCAGCATCCTATCTTGCCTTCCTGTACTAATTAATTTAGCTAGGGAACAGTTATTCTTTAGACAGTCAAGAAATACTGTGAGATTAGTTAAACATTATTTTTCTGCATCTGTGTGAATCTGTCTGTGTTGTTTTTATTTCTCCTATGACTGAAACTCTGGTGTTTACTGTACTTAGATATTTAGTATTCTCAGGTTTTCTATTTTATTATTTATTATTAAATATTTTATACCTTTCATTGTGGCTGGTCTTTTAGAGAATACTTTTAACATTTTGAGAGTACTTGTGCTTATTTTAGTGATGCCATGACCACACCGAAAAGCCTTGCTGCTTTTGTTACACTCTACCATTTATATTAGTATTGATTTTACTCAGTATAATTGGATACCCTTGTTAAGAGCCTTAGAGTGGTTGACTGGTGGCAGCATGGTTACCTTAGAGCCTGGGCAGACGGTGTACAGCTAGTAAATATGTATCAGCCTTTCCCAGGAGTGTGTATGTGTGAAAAGCAAATACACAGGTGTGGGTGCATCAGCTACTTGGAACTGGGGCACGGTGCTCCAAAGTGAGTCTTGTTTGGGATCTGGAGAGATAAAGATTCCAGTCCCAGGACTGGAGCGTGCTTCCTGTGTGCTCTTGGGGGAAACTGTGCTTGATGCAGAAATCTACATCTGAAAATACTGTGTAAATTCATTCCTGTTTTTAGTGACCAACTCTCACCAGTGTTAGTGGTGAGGACTGAGGCTCCTTGATTACTGTCCAAGGTAGAGAGGCTGTCAAACCATCTATGAGCACTCCCATGCTCCAGTATTCCCTACCTACTAGTGGAGCCAGAATCCGATGTGGTCTTTTGAGGATCGGCTCAATTGAGTCAGGCTCCTTGCACACCTGCCTAGAGTTCAAGTCAATGAGCACATCAGCAGGTGGAGTAAACCAGAAGGTAGACAGGCCAGCTCCAAAGGCTTCCAGGAATACTGATTCCTCTGGGGGAGGGTTATCAGAGAACCAACCACCACTCTGCTTAAGGACCTCAAGAATGTCTCCAAATGAGACATCTTCAGGTGGTGATCTTTGGGACCCTTCTCCTTCACTGAAATCAGTATCTTTGGTGATTGACTCCTGAGGGGAGTCCAAGTGCCTCCTCTTGCACTTTCTCTTCCTAGAGACTTCCTCGGTGGGATGTTCTGGTGAAGTATTGGAAGAGATAGTAAAACCCTGCTGTGTAGCCTGAAGACTTTGAGCTGCCTGTCCCTGTGAGACAGAATGATGTGTATCAAGGCACAGAGACATCTGCAATCCAGAGGGAAGATCCAATGGGGTAGGATCCGTCCATATTGCTGGAGCAAAGAAACCCTCTTCACCGCTTCAAATACAGATCACTCCAGGGAGATGGAAGACAATGAAGCCAAGAACCAGGCATCTGGCCCATCAGTTCCCCCTGCCCCAAAGGCAATCTACCCAAGGCAGAAGTCAGAGCTGAGCTGTTCAATGCCAAGGCTCCGAGGGGCAGAGATGAACCTAAAAACCTCGGCATCATCTCTAATGCCTCAGATCCAACAGGGGGGCTTCGGCTCCAAGAGTCATCTGACTAAATGATCAGTCAGGTCAGAGAAGGAGCTGAAATTGGCAGAGTGGTAGAAGGACGGGCTTCCTGACTTGAAGGGGTAGGAGCTGGGAAGACTCCCATCTGTATTTGCACTGAGAGGAACCTTCTCATCATTCTGTCCACATCAGCTTCAGTCAGACTCCTGGAAGAACGAGAGGAATCTATGGAAGGGGACTCAGAGTACCTTTGTTCCAAAAAGGGGGAAAGTACCAGATCCAAACTAGGTGAGTACCTGGTTATGGGTAATAAACTCGGATCTGAAGTACTTGGATCCAAGGAGGGTTTTGTCTGATCCAATGGCAGTCAAACTGCAGTGGCATTTGGATCCAATTTTTGCTTCTTTTTTGGTGGCTCCGAGGAAGATGCAGTTGAGGACCCAGAAAGTTTAGGAGACTTAGTTGAAGGCTCCTTTAATTTCAGTTTGGGGGACTGAGCTCCAGCAATAGCTTCTGAGGAGGAAGTAGGAAATAAACCCTTCAATATAAGCTTGTATTTTCTGTCCGCAATAGCATGCAGATTAAAATTTTTACAAATGGCACAATCAAACTGAAGGTGGTCCAGTCCCAAACAATACACACACAAAGTGTGTGCATCGGACAAGGGTAGTTTGTGCCTGCACTTTTTTCCATTTCTTAAATCCCGAAGGGCCTTTTTTAGACATGCTGTACACAATATCAGGAAATTAAAAGAAAGAAAAACATTTTTTTTTGTTTTATATAAAGAGAGAGAAAAAGAGAGAGAAAGAAAGATACCAACAATGGTGTAGAGAATTACACAAAAGTTTAAAAGGAAGAAAAAAATAGAGGAGAGCATTACCATCTCTGGTAATAAAGAACTATACTATGTGAATGAGAGGGGAGGATAACTATTAATAAGTTTGAAAAGATAAAGAATAAAACACATCGCAAATTAAAATATTGCTTGAGAGCTCAAGATGACCACATCTATTCGCAAAAGCAACAAACAAGATCTGGGGTATGTTTGAGGTTTGTGCATTATAGGTAAGGGAAGAGCTCCAGAGTTTTTTGTTGGCCACGAGCTAAAGTAACAGCTGAGTCAGATCCGAGAATTGGATCTAAACCCATCAACTGAGGACAGAATGAAAACTGACAACATTTACTTTAGCTGCATTTACTGTTTGTTGGCTACACACACAAGCGTGCTAGGCTGCTCTGTATTTAAAGTTAATTTATTGTTAGCAAAACAACCAAGCAGGAAAACGAATGTAGACAAACCAACACAGAGACTGGAGAAGCTGCAACGCTTTATTCTGGTACCTCGGCTAAATGCCTTCAAAGGAATAAATGCATAGTGCTAGTTGCACCTTAAATATTTTTTATAAAATCAATTAGTGTAATTAACAAACACCTTAATTGACCAAAAAGATTTAAAGAGACACAAGCTATATGAACCCATGTGAAAAATACAAAATTTAAATACCAAAATTTTGTACAAAATATATAGAAAGACAACTTCAGATATACAGCATCTAATATTATATATAATCCTTCACCTGAAAAGATTGACTAAATAACATGCAATTAAATAGTAAGATTGACTTCCAGATTCATGCCCCTAGGTTTTAAAGTGCTAAATTTCAGAATGAATCTACTTTCAAGTTTTAACAAACTGTGTAAAAAATTTTCATTATAATGAAATTCTGGCTTAGCCAGAGCACAAAAAAATAATGAATCAGAAATACCATTGTGAACTACATTAAAGTGCTGGGAAACTGGGCTATCATTTCTGACATTACGAATGTCACCTAAGTGTTCCAAAATGCGAATTTTTAACTGTCGTTTGGTCTGACCAATGTAAAATTTGGGTGGAACACAATCACATCCAATCAAATACACTACACCACATGATATGCAATTAAAAAAACTATGTGCGGTGTATTTGACCCCATTAATGAGACTGTCTGTTAAATTTCTTACCTTAGAACAAACCTTACATGTTCCACATTTAAACATACCAAAAGGTAACTTATTAGTGTTACCAGACCTGTCACACATTGTGACTTTATGTTTCAAAATTTCCTTAAGATTGGCATATCTGCCATAAGAAAAAGAAACATGTTCCGGAAACAAATGACCAATCTCATCATTGTTGCAAACAATGGGCCACAAAAAATCAACAATGTTCTTTAACCACACAGAGAAAGGGGAAAATTTTGTCACAAAAAACAAACTATCCCTGTCTTTACAACCAACCTCATCATCTCTAGATTTAGCCACATATATTTTACCAGAATGATGGTTTTTTCTATTTGAATTAAATAATCTATCTAAACTCTTGCTAATTAAATTTTCAGAATAACCCCTAACTAACAACCTTTCTCTTACATTTTCAAACTCCACATTCCAAATGCTTCTCTCAGAAGTATGTTCACTAATACGTTTAAATTCCCCAAAGGGGAGTGCTTCAATTAAGTGAACCGGATGAGCACTAGTGGCATATAGAAAATTATTCGAAGCTGTATCTTTCCTATAGGGTCTAAATTGTACTTTTCCTTCATTATTAACATATAATAATATGTCCAAGAATTGAATCTCAGACTCATTTAAACTATATGTAAATTCCAGACCGAACCTATTCTGATGCAATTTGGAAATGAAGTCCTCAAATTCCAACTTATTACCCTTACATATAAAGATTAGGTCGTCTATGTATCTATAATAAGATACAACTTTTTTCTGAAAAAAATCAAGAGTGTATACAAAACTGGTCTCAAAGTAAGACATGAATAAGATTGCATAAGTGGGGGCAAAATTGGCCCCCATTGCAGTCCCCTCTCTCTGTAGAAAATTTTTTTTCTCAAAAGTGAAATAATTATGAGTCAGAGCAAACTCCAGCAATAAAATGTGATAAGTGGTTCGTGGACCATCACCCAAAATTTTAGCAATTGCTTCCAGACCAAACTTGGTCTCAATGCTAGTATAAAGGGCCTTAACGTCCACTGTAGCCCAGTAAAAGTTATTTTCCCATTTTAAATCACGCACTAAATCACAATATTGATTAGTATTACTGATATGAGAACCCACATTCTTAAGTTCTTTTTTTAGAACATTATCTAAAAATATTCCCACATTTTCCAAAAAACCCCCACAGCTTGACACAATGGGACGACCCGGTGGGTCCTGTAGATTTTTATGTAATTTTGGCAAAGAATAAAAAGTGGGATCCCTAGGATTGTTTATATGTAAACTTTTTACATCCTTTCTGTTGAAAAAACCAAGCCTTTCACCCCTTTCTAACAAATCTAACAGTTCCAAATTAAATTCAACAACAGGATTGGCAGATAACTCAACATAAACTTTCTCATTGCACAAAAGATCAAAGTTCATTTTTAAAAAATGACATTTGTCCATTATAACCCAGTTACCGCCTTTATCAGCAATGCAAAATTTGAATTCATCAGAAATTGCTTTCATCTGTTTTAATGACAACCATTCCTGCTTAGTAAGATTAAATTCAATAAACTGTTTAGAAAAAAGTAAATATTCAGTTTCAACTTTTTTACATAAAGCACTCTCAAAGACCCTTAATGCAGCTGAACTTTTAGGAGGACAAAAAGAACTATGTGTGGGCAAAAGAGGCATGGTGAATTTGCCATAACCCGTGAAAAAACGTTCATTACACCCAGAGATTGGATTGCAAGCAAAACTGTCTACCTCAATGGTGCGTGAATCAAAGGAAGCACTGGTATCATTCTGATATTCATATATAGACAGATCCATTAAAGGATCCTCTCCATTGAAAAAATATTCAGTGCTAACTAGATTATTAATGTCAACATCACTATCATCCGAAATAATTGAGCTGTTAGCATTGTTAACATACAACACAGAATTTAAATCTGGCACATTCTCAAGAACGCATTTTGACTCAAAAAATATCTTTAAATGAAGTTTTCGACAAAAACGCTTAGCATCCAATAACACATCTGAAAGAGCAGGCACTCTAGTTGGCACAAATTTACTGCCTTTTAACAATACCTTCTGCATATCAGAACTAATGTTTAACTTACTTAAATTAACAATTTGTGCGTAATTACCAAAACTATGAGTCCCAGACACTGTGTTGGATCCATGCACAGAGGTACAGTTCAAACCCAGCAAATCAGCTCCACTAATATCTTCGGTTCCGACCTTTCTGCCGCGACTTCCGTTTGGACCCCTGTCGAAAGTTCCATCTTCCTTGATCTTCTAAATCTGAAGCTGCACTTCCGACTTCAGTATTGTTGTTAATACTTTCAAAAGCGCTTTTTACTTGCAGCTGTATCCGAAGATGAGACTGACGAATCTCGACCACTACGTGAGCTGCGTGAACCACGTGAACCTCCTTCACCTCCCTTCACTTGGAGCGAACCATTCTTGGCTTTACGTTGCCAAGAATAAATAAGATTTTTACTGAAGTCATTCACATCTCTGCTGAGTTTCTTTTTCTTTCTTGCAATTACTTCATTTTCAATTTTAGTGACTTCTTCATTGATACCTTTAATTGCTGATAAAAATATAGTATCAGAGTACTCAGTGGCTAATGCGGCCTCCCCTTCGGCTATTTGGGTTTGAATTATACCCAAACTTCTCCGGTTACGATTGATGAGAATCTTTAACCAATTAAGAGAACACTGTAGTGAAGCCGCTTTCCACTCTTCTAAAAAAACATTTTCATCTTCAGCAAATTTAAAGGCAGGTAACTTATCAATTCTCAACCCCCTTGGTGTAATGGAAAGTTCTACATATTTTTCTAATAAGCGCAAATCATAAAATAAGGAAGTCTCTTTTATTCTTAGCCTTTTCAGGTCTTCGAACATCCGGTCTAGAGCATACAGTAATTGCAACTTCACTGGGGTGATTTATCTCACCAAGTGCCAGAAATATGATCATTTTTATGTGGAAAAAACCAAGAGAAAATTGAGAGTGCGTATTTACGAACATGTTTTGGACATTAGGAATGGGGAACGTAGGTATGCTTTAGCCAAACATGTCATGGAACATTGTGATCATAATTTTAGTTTTTTTGTATTGGAATGTGTGGTGAAGGACCTCAGGGGGGGCCATTGGAGGCTATAGTGGAGGAGAAGGAATTAAGATGGCAGATTAGATTGAATGCCACTCCCCTCCCCAGCCTGAATGAGGGTCTATCCATTTCCAGTGTTTTAAAGTTAAAATCTTACATAGCATAAAAAAAAAATTTAAACCTTTTAACATTCCACTTTTGTATAATACTTAAATGGAAATGCTCTAATTCCATGTTAATATGTTTTTGTAAAACAAAAAATGGAGGAGGGGGTTATGTTATAAAAACTATCATGGTGTTTCAAATTTAATTGATGTGATGTAAATGATCATGGGATTCAAGGAGCAGGGTACTTAAGAAAGGTGTTTAGTGTTTTACAATGATTCTGAAGACGTTCTTTATGAAAGCACTTAATCTTTTTTGGTGTTTTAATAAACAAGTGAAAAATCATCTCCTGTGCGTTCCTGGTTATACCTCTGGGCTGACCTGATGTGTGAGATCTGTACATAAAGAAATCTCAGTCCCTCCGTGTCACATGTGCCAGAGACCTCAACCTCATTACCACAATCAACAGAATGTGCTGGAGGGGCAGGTTCCTAACCAAGAGACTGCCCGTGCTCTGGAATGGATTTCCCTTACACGTCTAGTAGAGTACCTCACTGGCCCTCTTCAAGAGAAATCTTGACGAGTGGATGGGAAATAGAAAGTTCATAAAACATAAAAAGTAAAAAATCCAGGCCACAATTACTGGTGTAAAATCAGATCTGAAGAAGTCTTTTGATCAGACGAAAGCGCTCATCTGTGTGTGGTTCTTGTGGATTTATAAAGGATTTTACACCAATAATTGTGACCTGGATGTTTTAATTTTTATGTTTTATGAAATAGAAAGTTCACCCTGGGGATAATTTCAGGGCCAAAAAATGCCACCGCCAGCTGATATAACAGTCCAAGCTTTAATTAAACACTAAGCGCTTTCACCCAATGACATCCTGGGCTTCCTCGGCGTGTATTACGTCCATCATTCAGCCCATTTAAATAACAAATCACATGATTTCTCAATTCAGCATGAAAATTAAAAATCACAAGCAAAAATCTTTTACATGTCTTAAAATATTAAAATATGCAAATAAAGTACAAAAAATAAACAATGGAGAGCTGCTAATAGTATATAGTAAACAATACCTGTTAAAATATATATAATAGAAAACCTTTATGCAATCATAGTTGCAGTGACTTTAATTTCAAAACACTAGTCACAGTGCAACTGTCATTAATGCCTGGCTTGATAGTAGCATTTAGTCTAAGCTGCCATTCCAACTCTAGTCTCTCAACAATTTTTACATCACCTCCTCTCTGAGAAGGAATGACATGGTCAATACTAAAAAATGTAAATTTCCTAAAGTTTTCACAACCTAAACTGTGCATATATAAGGAATTTTCGGTTTTCTTGTTTTTATGCCCCTTATATGTTCGTCTACTCTTTCCTTTAACTTTCTTGTAGTCTTACCTACATAGAAAGCCGAACATGAGGTGCATTTTGCAATGTAAACCACTAAGTTGGTATTATAGTTACAATGCCCTGAGTATGAAATACTTCGTCCATATCCTTCTACCACTAAAAATGGTCCTTCGTTTGTGTACTTACGTACTCTACACGTTACGTTTTGTCATCTTAGAATGATAGTTTTGACTCTTTGTAACTGTAGTCTTTTCCAAAAAACCCTTTTAAGTTACGCCCCCTACTGTAAGTAATTTTTGGGGAGCCGTCCAAAATTTGTTTCAAACTCTCATCAAAAAACAAGTCCCAGTATCTGTTCAGCATTTTTCTAAAATTCTCTGTCTCATGGTTATTTGGAAGTTTTAACTTTCTTTCATTTTCCACTACATTTTTATCATTTACGGATGTCCCTTTCAGGGTCAAGAGAATAGGAACAAATTTCTCTGTTCTCTTTTTCAAGACTTCATTTCTAACTTTGACTAAAATTCTAGTAAGGTATCCCCTTTCTTTGAACATCCCTATTAATTTGTACATTTCTTGACTGAAAATAACTTTGTCACTAATTAATCTAGAGATCCTGACCATATGCCCCTTAATCACACTTTGCTTCTGGTGTGGAGGGTAACAACTGGTGTAATGAAGCAGGGCATTTGAATAAGTTTCCTTCCTCTATATAGTGGGCTCTATTTTTGAACTTTCATTATTCTTGTACAAACAAATGTCCAAAAAAATCAATTATCTCTACATTTGTTTTCCACGTGAATCTCAGAAATGCAGTGGTGTTGCTCAAATACTGACCAAACCTGACCATTTCTTCCTCGGTAACTTTCCAAAACAATAGTACATGATCAAGGTACCTATACCATGCCATCACTTTCCCCATAAATGTGGATGGAAAAACAAACCTTTCCTCCCAGTCAGACAGAACAAGATTTGCATATACAGGGGCACACCTAGATCCCATTGCAACCCCAGTGGTCTGACAAAATATTCCCCCTCAAAATACAGGTAATTATTTTTCAGAACCAGTTCCATCAGTTCCATCAACACATTTCTTTTCACATTGTGTATGCCTTCAATATTCAGTAAATCATCACCAAATAACTCAATATGTGGAATGACCGAAAACAAATGACATCAATTGTAACAAACATGAAAGCCTCGTTTATACACAAGTCCCTCAGAACCTCTAGACAATGCCAAGAGTCCCTACGAATCTGCTTTTTGTACCTTATAGCTTTCTTACAGTGCAAATCTATGTATGCTGCTATAGGCTCTGTCTTTGAATTCCTTGCTGCAATAGCATAGGATGCAAAGGGGGGTTGTTTAAATCCTTGTGGATTTTTGGTATACCAAATATAACAGGAATGATAAAAATGTAGTGGAAAATGAAAGAACACTGACATCTGTGCCGTAATGGAGACCTGGTTTAAAGCAGCAGAAAGCACACCTGCACTACCAGGCTATAACTCATTCCACACCTTTCGGCCCCAGAGCATGAACCGAAGCTCCAAAGGCAGTGGTGTCTCCATATTCATAAAGGATATGCACATCTCCAGACTAATAGTCCAGCATAACGCATCTGAGATACTTCAGGTACAACTAACATTGGGTAAGATGTCGATTCAGGTCATAGCCTGCTATAGGTCCCCAACCATGTCCCAAGATTCTCACTCCACGTCCCTAAGCACCATGGAAACTATTAGGGTCCAACCCAACACTCTCATACTAGGTGACTTCAACTACCCCTCCATCAAGTGGGAAAACTACTCATGCACCAATACACTGGCCCAACGCTTCCTGGAATTCATCAGTTCTAATGCCTTGGACCAGCTCATTCTTACTCCCACTAGAGAAAGCAACATCCTCGACCTGGTTATTACTAACATGGGCAACAGTTGCTCTACACCAACAGCCAATTCCTCCCTGGTTAGATCAGACCA